>NW_020954596.1:60443651-60474422 GCF_900497805.2 Vombatus ursinus
TTCTTTCTTTCTTTCTTTCTTTCTTTCTTTCTTTCTTTCTTCCTACAGAAATTCACTCTTCTAAGGAAAAAAAATGACTTAGAATTAGCTGAGTGTAATTGGCTTAGACATGACATCTGTGCTTTGGCCTGAATCTTTCACAGAGAAAAAGTCTGTAAGTTAATTTAACAAAACTCAGCATGGAACCTAGGCAGACCGCTAGAGAGGTAGGCTCTGAGAAAATTGGATTACAGGTCCCGGTATGAGTCCTAGAGCAAACAAGAGGAACAATAGGCCCTAGTGAATAATTAATAAGCAATGAATGGTTCAAGATAAGTGATCAACCCAAAGAAGTATTTTGATACAAGAAGAGGGAATGATTTGGTGACATAGTTACTAAAACCATCTCAGATCTGAAAAATATTCCATCTAGTCAAAAGAGTCCCTGAAACCAGGCTCCAGGCTGAAAGGGCTGGAGCAGCCTGGTCACATCAACCAGAGTTTATTGCCCTGGGAACTTGGAAGGAAAGCTAGTGAGGGGCATTTCAAGGTTTGATTTCACTCCTTTTCTTTGTGACACCACCTCTGGGCTCACTCTCTCAAACCTGCCATGTTGTGTGCCAAGAGACCCATGACAGTAAGGCAGTCATGTTGGGGAACCTATGGAGCCAAGGGGGATTTCATGACTCCTGGCCTTTTTCACTTCACCAACTATGCTTCTGGGTGTGGTGTTGGCAATGAATGATTTGCATCTTTACAAGCAGTGGTATCTCAGCTGACAAGCCAACCTGCTGATAGATTACATCAAGCAGGTCATTCAGCTGCTGTTTGGGTCTGATGGTCCCTGGGACCAACTCCAGTTGCTTAAAGGATCTCTGATGGCTCTCCTGATGGATGAAGCAGTTGCCCTGGACTCACTCTCTTCCAGAGAAAAGCTAGTTATGTCTTGGTTCTATGGATACTCTCTAGGAATTAGAATGGCATTTTCTAGTATTATTAGTTCAAGCCCTGATACCAGTGTGTTCCCTTCCCCCCACTACCTACCAGGGCCTAGTATCCCAGTTCCATTTAACCAATTAATATTGATTAACTATTAATAAGTGAATATCTATTCTATCTATTAATAGGCTAATATCTAATATCTATTGTAACTAATATAGCCTTACTAAAAAAGGAATATTTATTTCACAAATATAGCAAGAAGTACAAACATTTCTCCCCAACACTGTGGGGGCACACTTTCCTATAATACTTCAGTCTCTAGGGAGAGACTTAGCACTGGTATCACTGAGTTCACATCCATATGTGTCCTAACTGCCAGTTGAGTCCTCAACACTAGGTACCACTAGACTGGGTCTTGAAGGTCATTCCTTGGACCTCAAAGCTGGACTGGCTGACTGCAAACTCTAACATGGACTCTAGTCCCAGATTTTCTGATGGCTTGTTCTCCTGACCTTAAACTCAAAAGGTCATAGCCTTCAATCTTCACCTAGAAGCAGGGAAAATAAACAGAGGCAAAGAACAGAAGCCGTTATTCCTGGCCTCAAGCTGATCTCAAATGGGGCAGCCTTAACACCTCTACCCCTACCACAGAGTATAGGGGGTGTTGAGGGAGCACTAGCACCTTTGGTCTGAGGGCTTGCCAAGCCTTTTTCAGGGTTGCTCATCTACCTTTTATATCCACCTTCACCTACCTCTCACCCATGGCTCCAAGAAGCTATATAGCATGCATGGTGGTTGTACCCCACTAAACTGTCTCAGCAGACATGTTGAGGATAACCAACAAACCTCATACCTGTCGGTGAGTTAGGGTGATGTCTAGCCCAAGCACGTGAAGACTTCCCTCAGGGGTATGAGTGGATGAGAACAATTTGTTCTAACGGCCACAAAGGCAGCTCAAGCAGTAACTGTGGAACACTTAGAGTTTGGTCAGGCATTGAAGACACCAAGGACATCCATTGCATCCCAGGCCATCACCAGTCATCTTGACTTTTGTCTTGCCACTGGACTTCGATGACTCTGGAAGAGAGAGTGAAGCTAATGACTGGATTACCTTGTTTTCAGGGCTCCATATCTGGGTCAGGAAAGCCTCCAGAGGCTTTCTATTAAATTTATTAATTTCTATTAAAGATTCCAAGAAAACGGCAGTTCCATCCTGTCTCATTATAACCTCATGGGGATCTTCCATCACACCATGTTAGCCTCATATGGACCAGTGAGGCAGTCATTCTTTCCATGTCCACTCTTCCTCCCACGAACTCTGTGTGCATTTGTGGGAGAGGACACCTCAGATTTTTGGAGGAAAAAGTTTTATAAGTACTATTCATGCTATATCATTTGAGTAAATGCCTTTAAAAAAAGTTAATTGAGTTTATTGGCTTTTGCCAGGGGAGACACACTGGTGGGGGGCTCCTAAGATGTAGTATTAGAAAGACTTCCACGCACAGGGTTAACACTTAAACCCAACTTGCCAGTATCATTGTGAATTGGAAGAGTGAGCCAGAAGTGATACAACATATGCATAGAGACAAAATCTTTCTTCATGTAACTTCCAATCATTTTCCTTTGTTCTTACCTCTAGAATGAAGCAGAACAAGTCTAATTCTTCTTCCACATATCAATACTTCATCTACTTTGAGGCAGCTATTGTGTCCCCCTCTAAGTCTTTTCTTCTCCAGATTTGCACAGTCCTCATAAATTCCTCACATTACATAATATCAAGAACCTTCATTATCTTGATCATCCTTTTCTGGTACACTCCAATTTACCAATCCTTCTTAAAATAAGATGCCTAGAATAGAAAGTACTATTCTGGTGGCCTCTGACCAAAGCAGAGTGCAATGGGACTATCACCTACCTCATTCTGGACACTATTCATCTCTTAACATAGCCAAAAATTGTGCAAACTTTTTGGGCTGCCATATCATATCATTGACATATTAATTCTGCAGTCCACTGAAATTGCCACCTCATTTTTCTTTCTTTTTTATTAATTTATTTTGAATTATCAACAATCACTTCCACAAGCTTTTGAGTTCTAAATTTTTCTCCCCCTCCCTCCCCACCTCCCTCCCCAAGATGGCATACAATCTGATATAGGTTATACATATACATTCCTATTAAACATATTTTCACATTAGTGATGTTGTAAGGAATAATTAGAACCAATAGGAGGAACCAGCAGAAAGAGGAAACAAAACACAACAGAAGAAAAAAAAATAGCAAATAGTATGCTTTGATCTGCATTCAAACTCCATAGTTCTTTCTTCTTTGTGATAGCATTTTCCATCATGAGGCCTTTGGAGATGTCTTAGATCCCTGTATTGCTGAGAAGGGTTAAGTCTATCAACATTAGTCATCAAACAACATGGCTGTTACTGTGTACAACATTCTCCTGGTAGTGCTCACTTCACTCAGCATCAGACAGTACAAGTCTTTCCAGGTTTTTCTGAAGTCTGTTTATCATTTCTTATAGCACAATAGTATTCCATCACATTCATACACCACAACTTGTTCAGCCATTCCCCAATTGATGGACATCCTCTCAATTTCCAATTCTTTGCCACCACAAAAAGAGCTGCTATAAATATTTTTGCACATGTGGGTCCTTTTCTCATTTGTATAATCTCTCTAGGATATAGCCCTAGAAATGCTATTGCTGGGTCAGAGAATACGCACATTTTTATAGCCCTTTGTGCACAGTTCCAAATTGCTCTCCAAAATGGTTGGATCATTTCACAACTCCACCAACAATGCATTAGTGTTCCAATTTTCCCACATCTTTGCCAACATTTATCATTTTCCTGTTTTGTCATGTTGGCCAATCTGATCGGTGTGATGTGGTACCTCAGAGTTGTTTTGATTTGCATTTCTCTAATCAATAGTGATTTAGAGCATTTTTTCATATGATTATAGATGGCCTTAATTTCTTCATCTGAGAACTTCCTGTTTATCTCCTTTGACCATTTATCAATTGGGGAATGACTTATATTCTTATAAATTTGACTTAATTCTCTATATATTTTTTAGAAATGAGGCCCTTATCAGAGAGACTGGTTGTAAAAATTCTTTCCCAATTTTCTACTTTCCTTCTAATCTTGGTTGCATTGACTTCGTGCAAAACTTTTCAATTTAATGTAATCAAAGTTATTCATTTTGCTTTTTGTAATGTTTTCTATCTACTGTTTGGTCATGAATTTTTCTGTTCTCCATAAATCTGATAGGCAAACTATTCCTTACTCTACCAGTTGGCTTACAGAATCAGCCTTAATATCTAAATCATGAACCCATTTTGACTTTATTTTGGTATATGGTGTGAGATTTTGGTCTATGCCTAGTTTCTGCCATACTCTTTTCCAGTTTTCCAAGCAGTTTTTGTCAAAGAGTGAATTCTTATCCCAGAAGCTGGGGTCTTTGGGTTTATCAAATAATAGATTACTATAGTCATTAACTACTGTGTCTTGCATACTTAACCTATTCCACTGATCCACCACTCTATTTCTTAGCCAGTACCAAGCAGTTTTGATGATTGCTGCTTTATAATACAATTTAAGTTCTGGAATGGCTAGGCCACCTTCCTCAGCATTTCTATGTATTACCAACAAAGCCCAACAGCAAGGGATAGAGGAATTCCATCTAAAGTTACCATAGACATTATAAAATATTTATGAGTCTACCTACTAAAACAAATCCAGGAACTAAATGAACACAATTTCAAAACACTTTTCACATAAATAAAGTCAGATCTAAATGACTAGTAAAACATCAGTTGCTCATGGGTAGGCAGAGCTAATATAATTAAAATGACAATTCTACCTAAGCTAATTTACTTATTCAGTGCCATACCAACCAAACTACCAAAAATTATTTTATAGAGTTAGAAAAAAGCAATAACAAGATTCATTTGGAATAACAAAGATTCAGAATATCAAGGGAACTAATTAAAGAAATGCAGGGGAAGGTGGCCAGTTCATTTTTTGATGAACTACAGTACTATCTATGTATCTCCCTTGTTCTTTACTTGTAAAATTGATTTTTTGAACCCAAGTAGGACTTTATTATTTCTCCCTATTAAATTTCATCTAATTAAATAAGGATCTTTAAAAATCTGATTCTATCATTCAACGTGTATACTCCCTCCCAATTATGTGCTATTTGCACATTTGAAAGGCTCTTCATCCAAATCATTCATTAAAGTGTTAAACGCCACATGGTCAAGAACAAATCTCTAGGACCTACAACTGAAGACCTACCTGTAATCTGACATCAATATATTTAATGACAACTCTGAGTCTGATCATTATACCAATTCCAAATCCCCCTAAATTTTTTGTTATCCAGCCCACATCTCCCCATTTTGTTCACAAAGAGAGGGTAGGAAACTTTGTGAAATGCTTTGCTGAAATCTAGGTAAATTATGTTTACATAATTCTTCTGATTAACCAATCCAATAACCCTGTTAATAAAGGAAATGAGATTTTCCATTATCAGTCATCTTTCGCCTTTCTTTGTTCTTGTTCCATTCCTTAAGATGGTTCTAGGCAACCTCAATCTCAGTGTGCCCCAAACTGAACAAATAAATATTTTCAACTAACTCTATTCTTTCTGACTTTTTCATTTGTCCACATTGCTCTCCCTATCACCAGGCCTAAATCTTTTGAATAATCTTGGCTTCCTCCCTTTCCTTTGATTCCCAGATCTATCATAGAATTATAGATAGAGTTTGAATGATTTAGTCCAAACTACACAAGAAAGGAATCCCCACTATAACATAACCAACAAATGGTCATTTAACACCTCCTTAAAGACCTCCAAGAAATAGGAACCTGTATCTGGTCACTAAAGCCCTATAATTCCCATCGCTGTACTAAACTAACTCTTACATCCGGATTCTTCATTCTATTCCCATTGGCACTACTGGAATTTAAGACTTGACTACTTTTTTCTTGGACAATCACAAAACCTACTAACTAGTTTTCCTACTACTAAATTATCCTCCCTCCCCTCCCCAATTCTTTCCACACACCGCTGCCAGATATGAACTTGCAGATTACTTTGTACCTCTCTAAATGTATTTTCATTCTTTACCTATCATTACAGTTATTTGTGTGTGTATAATGTTCCTTGGGAGATTATAGGGGGCAGCTAGGTTGCTCAGGAGTTAGAGCTCTGGACCTGAAGTCAGGAAGACCTGAGTTAAAATCCAGCTCTAGACACTAGCTATGTGACTCTGGACAAGTCACCCTCTATTTGCCTTAATCCATTAGAGAAGTAAATGGTAAACCATGCCAATATCTTTGCCAAGAAAAATCCCATGGACAAGAAGGTTCACAGGGTCACAAAGAGTCAGACATGACTGAATGACTCAACAATTAGGTTATAATTTCCATAGAATTAAGACCATGTCTAATACTTCTTTATAACATTGATAGTTTCTTAGCCCAGTGTCCTTCACACAGTAGGTACTTGGTAATATTTGTTGAATGGATGAATATATTCCCAGGCAACTTTGAGATGTATTATTTTTGGATAAAGTTTCTTTTACAGAGAAAATAAAAAATAAACAAATAAACCATGTCTCCTTGCAAGAATTTTGAGTTCACATCATGATTATTTTGGAATACTCACATCTTTTTCCGTTGTCCTTTCATGTTTTCTTTCTGATCTTTTTTTCTTTTCGTATGTACTAATTAAAAGAATCATTATTTCCTTTTTCTCCTTTCACCCTTTCTCCCTCTTCTCATTTGTGAGTATCAAAATTGATAATATTTGTAAAGTAGCATTGTGCCCAACATAAAGTAGGTGCTTAATAAATGTTTGTTCTATGGCTAATTTGGAAATTTAATTTGCATGACTTCATATTTGTAATGGGTTTTGTATTCTTTGCTTTCTCAATGGGTGAGGGAAAGAATGAGAAAAGGGAGAGAATTTGGAACTAAAAATAAAAGAAAGTTGAATTTAAAAAAAGGAAAAAAAATGTTTTTCCCTCACACATACACACCCCCATCATCACTATTTCACCTTCATTAATTTACAGATATTTTAGTTCTCATGGAATATTGTTGTGGTGCTAGGCACCATCGCAATTCAGTGTTTACTTATCTCTCTGCAGTAATAACTGGCATTTTCAATAGTGCTTTACATATACAATCTCAAATCCTCAAAATGACCCTTTAAGGTAGGTATTATACCCCCATTTTACAGATAAGAAAACTGAGACTCAGAAAAGTTATGTGGCTCACCCACATTCTCATGGCAAATAAGTGTCAAAAATGGGATCTTAATCCAAATCTTCATCATTCCAAGGTCTGCATTCTATCTACCGTGCCATGTTGTCTCTCTAAGATGCCTTAGAGTTACCACCAATTACTACCCATCAACCAATTTCTTTGACTCTCTTTTGAGTAGTTGACATCATAGTGACTGTAGTTATACTGAGGCTTATCTCATTCAGGGTTAAATTGTCCAATTCCTGCGGTAGCCAGCTATAAATCTATAGAAAAGAATTAAACTAAAACCCAAGTAACTCACTAGTGGCTATTTTCTCAATGAATCATTTACCAGGTAATTACTTGGTTCCCAGTCTAACCCTACGGCAATGGGAGCCAACCATTCAATTCTCTCATATGTTGATTTGATGAAGGTCCATTCATTTAGTTTACTCCTATTTTGTACCTGTATCTTCCTCCTAACTGTACTTACTACAAACTATTTACCACTTCTTCTTGTATGATTCTTCTGAATACTTTCCAAAGTATTTCCTTGCATAGTTTGCAACAGCTTTCTAGCTGCCTGACTTTCTATGGTATCAAACCAGTCCTGGCCATGTTCTTTTTTTTTTTTAAAAAATATTTTATTTTCTCCCAGTTACATGTGAAGACAATTTTTAACATTCATTTTAAAAAAATTTTGAGTTCCAAATTTTCTCTCTCCCTCCCTCAATTCCCCCCTCCCTGAAACAGCAAGCAATTTGATATAGGTTATACATATTCTATCATGCAAAACATATTACCATATTACTCATGTTGTGGAAGAAGACATAGACCCAAAGGAGAAAAACACAAAAAATCCACAAAACAAAAAATACTATGCTCTGATTTGTTTTCAGACTCCATCAGTTCTTTCTGTGAATGTGGATAGCATTTTTTCATCATGAATCCTCTGCAATTGTCTTGGATCATTAATTGCTGAGAAGAGTTAAGTCATTCACAGTTGAACGTCATAGAGTATTGCTGTTCCTGTGTGCAATGTTCTCCTGGTTCCGCTCACTTCACTTTGCATCAGTTCATATAAGTCTTTCCAGGTTTTTCTGAAATCCACTTCCAGTCATCTTCTTTAAGCAGAGACTAAAGGACCTTGGGATCCTTTTAGGATGTTTAGAAGGGATTTTTCTCCAAGAGTGGGTTAGACTAGAATAGATGATCTCTGAGCTTCCTTCCAAATCTAAGCTATGAAGATTCTATGTCTAGAGGAAAAATACTGTAAAAGTTTCTTAGGAAAACTCATCTCTTCAGGAGTTTGGCAGGGAGCTAAACTTTCATAACCTCAATTGTAAGATGGGGATGATAATAGCACCTGCTTGATAGAATTGTTGTGAGCATCAAATGAGAGTAATTTTCAAACCTTATAATGACATATAACTGCTGGCTATTATTATTAATTTTGGGGGGGCAATTGGGGTTAAGTGACTTGCCCAGGGTCACACAGCTAGTAAGTGTCCAGTGTTTGGTCTAAGGATGGATTTGAACTCAGGTCCTCCTGACTTCAGGGTTGGTGCTCTACCCACTGGGCCACCTAGCTGCCCCAATGCTGGCTATTATTATTAATTATTATTTTATTATATTCCACGGAAGTAAAGACAGAAATGGTCCAGGAAAATGTCATTCTCTTACTGTTGTTGTTTTATGTTTGGTTTTTGACAGACCATTGTAGGTGTATAAAATGATTTCTTTTTGTATTTGAATAAAAATCTTGAGTAGGTAAGTTTATCTTCTGTGGGATCACTGAAAATATACTTCAGACAACTTCTACAACAGACTAGATGATGAGAATGGCTTTTTACCTCACCTGTTCCAACATGATTTTGGTTTCTTCATTATGGTTTTTAAAGTACATCACAACCAAGATTCTCCTCCCATCATGCCTTAAGGTTCCAGGTCCAAAGAGCTGTAAAGATATAAGAGGATGAGGGGGACCATAGGATAGTCCCAGAGGAGACCAAAGCATCATAGAATGCTACAGGTGGAAGGAATCTTAGAAATGTAAGCTACTCCTTTTACAGATAAAGCAACTGAGGCTCACAGAGGTCAGATTTCTAGTTCCCAGTGCCTTGCAAATAATAGTTGCTCAAGACATTGATTTCATTTGCCTGAGGGCAGAGATCTAGTTAGTAATAGTCAGTTAGTCAACTAGTACTTATTAAGCACTTGCTTGGTCCCGTGCTCTGTGCGAAGCACTGGGGATTTATAAAAACAAAACAAAAATCCATTGCTCTTGACCTCAAGAAGCTCACATTCAACTGGGGGGACATCATGTAAATAGCTATACATACAAAGCTATGGACAGTTTAGATGGAGGTAATCCCAGGTGGAAAACACTAACAGTAAGGAGGATTGGAAGAAACCTCCTACCAAAAATGGGATTTGAGATGAGTTTTGAAGGAGTCCAGTGAAGTCAAGTGAGCAGGGAGAACACTCCAGGCACAGGGACAACCAATGAAAAGACAAAGAGTTGAGACATGGAAAATTGTGTTCAAGGAACATCAAGGAGACCAATGGGGCTAGAAGGTATAGAGTACAGAGGGAAGTAAAGTGGAAGAAGAGGAAAGGTCGGAAGGGGCCAGACTGTGAAGGGCTTTAAAAAGCTAAACAAAGATTTTATATTTGATCCTGGAGATAATAGGGAGCCAATGAAATTTGTTGAGGAGGGGAGTGACATCGTCAGACCTGTGCTTTAAGAAGATCACTTTGGCAGCTGAATGATCTGTAGTGAAGAGAGACTTGAGGTAGGGAGACCAGTCAAAAGGCCATTGCAATAGTCCAGATGTGAAATAATGAGAGTTTGCACCAGGGTGTTGGCTCTCTGAGTAGAAAGAAGGAGATCTTTATGACAGATGTTTGAAATGCAAAGGAAAGGCTTCTGAGCTCTCCTGAATCCTGGTCCAGTACTCTGAAGCAAGAGCAGGCTTCATGAAGAGATAGGAGTCTCCCCAAAAGCCTTACCACCTTTCTCTGGAGTACAATGCATTCATGCAATATGGCGGTAAATAGCATGGCCACTAGGTCTAAAAGTTTTTGGCACTTGAACTGGAGAATAAATCAATATATCTCCTGACAGAAGTGGCAAAAACATTGTCTTGGTCTAGCTCTGTAACATACAAAAAATATGAACATTCTCACTCCAAATGGCTGTATTCTGGTTAATGAAAGGAACTGGGATGTAGGGGATGAAACTGCATTGATTTGTGCTCTGACACTTTAAACCAGGGTCTGTGCAGGAATTCTTAACCCAGGACTCAGGACTTATTTTTGAAATTATTCTGAGAAGAGATTCATGGGCTTTACCAGACTTTCAAAAGGGTCTGTGACACACAAAAAGGTTAAGATGCCCAGGTCATTGGAGTTTTTAACTTTCTGTTACTTTGTGCTTCAAACCATGAACTTAAAATGGAGAGAGCTTGGCTTTGGTACCAGTTTATGCCCCACCTCTCTGGCCAACTTTAACTCTGACATGTTATTGAGGCAGTGAATTGTAGTGAGATTGCTATATTTGGAGCCTGGAAGACCCAGGCTTGAACTGTTCCACTACCTCACTTAATCTTTTTGAGCCTCAGTTTCCTTATCTTTAAAATGGGGTTGATAATATCTGTAGTATCATGTATCATGAGTCACCTCATGGAGTTGTTGGGAGATTCAAATGAGAGAAAATTTCTGAAGAGCTCTGTAAATGTCAGTTACAATGGTGCCTCTGTTTTCTAGTCTGCAACCTGGAAATTATGGTATTCTACCTTCTCGGTCATTGTCCCTTTTCCCCAAGCCCATGGGGATTATGTGAGAACTAATTTAATTACATATAAAAACAAGTTTTGTTTGGGTCCTTGAGCTTTTTGGAGAAAAGCCCTGTATAAATATGACACCTTTTGTTATTTGTAGCCCAGGGGATTTACAAAAAAGAAGTCAAGAATTTTTAGAGGCAGATTTTTAGAGGCAGAAAATAGAAGTTGGAAAAAACAACCTGATGCATAGAGCCCGGCATCCTTATCAAGCAGGCAGCATTATCTTTCCAAGGCAGTCCCTGAACATGAAACACCTGGCTCACAAATTTCCTGCCTCTTCGCATTCATATTTTGAAGGAAAGAGACCTTTACCCTGACCTGTCAAGCAATGATCTTCAGCGAGTGGCAAAAAGCCCTGGATTTGTACTCAGGAAACCCAAATTTGAGTCTTGCTTCTGCCACTGAACATTGTTCAGTCTCTCTGAGCCTCAGTTTCCTCATCTATAGAATGGGGATATAATTTTACAGTCTGTGTTCTAGGGGGGATTAAGAGATCACATGAAATCACTTAGACCACAAACTCTTAAATGGGAGTTATTAACTTCACTGTTCAATGAATCTTCAAAAGAGGTTTAGTAAATTGGTTAGATTTATATGGTAAAAAAAATAACACATCCCTTTAAACTCAATTGGTCAAGAAGTATTTATTGTGCCTATGATGTACCAGGTACTGTGTTAGATGCTGGGAAGAAGAAGAATGAGATAATCCCTACTTGCAATGAGCTTACATTCTAATGGGAAACAGCAAGGACAGATAAAAGCATATACAGAATAATAAAGAGTATAAAATTAATAAATACAAGGTAGTTAGGGCAAAAAGTCATTAGCTGTTGAGGAGATCAGGAAAGGCTTCATATAGAAGGTAGGATCTAAGCTGCATCTCAAAGGAGCAGGACTCCCTATGAGGCAGAGGGGAAGGAGGGAGCACATTTCCAGGCATGGAGGATGATAGCCAGGGCAATGGCGCAGAGATGGGAGATATAGGTAAATTATAGCTATAGCATTCCACTAAGAGAGAAGGGAAGAAACACCTACTATGTGCCAGGCATTGTGCTAAGTTCTTTACAAATATTATCTCATTCTATCCTCACAACAACCACAGGAGATAAGTACTCTTATTATCCCCATTTTCATTTTGTTTTGTTTTGGTTTTGTTTGCTTTTTGATGAGGCGATCGGAGTTAAGTGACTTGCCCATGGTCACACAGGTAGTAAGTGTTGTGTCTGAGGCTGGATTTGAACTCGGGTCTTCCTGACTCCAAGGCCAGAGCTCTGTTCACTGTGCCACCTAGCTGCCCCCATTATCCCCATTTTCTAACTGAGGAAAGTGAGGCAGAAGAAATGAAGTAACTTATTTCTGGGTCACACAGCTAGTAAATACCTGAGACTGGATTTGAATTTAGGTCTTCCTGACTCCAGGCCAGGCCTCTATCCACTAAGCTAGCTGAGTTACCCTTCCAATAACTTTTTTTTAAGGCAATTGGGGTTAAGTGACTTGCCCAGGGTCACACAGCTATTAAGTGTCAAGTGTTTGGTCTGAGGCCGGATTTGAACTCAGGTCCTCCTGACTTCAAGGCTGGTGCTCTATCCACTGTGCCACCTTGCTGCCCCCCGATAACATTTTCAAAAAGAAAATGAGGTTGGTCTGGCATAATCGGTTGTTGGTAAAGCCATCTTCCCCATTTGTTATCAGTGCTTCATTTTCCAGATGTTCACTATCCCTTTAATAATGTTCAAAATTTTTTTTTGCCAGTAATCAGTATCAACATCTCTTGACCACAGTTTACAGTCTAGTCTCTCTTTTTTGAAAATCGAGATAATTGTCCCTCTCCGGTCTCCCATAATCCATGCTTCCCACATTCTCTCTCCGTCTCTCTCTCTCTCTGTTTCTGTCTCTCTCTCTTCCTTCCCCCCACACACTCCCATATATACATATATATATGTATATACACACATATATATAAAGTATATAAATTCTTTCAATAACCTGGGATAAATTAACCTAGGCCTAGTTATTTAAACTCATCAAATGTAATTCTGGACTCTCTTACCGTCTCTTCCAGTTCAAAGATCATTCCTGTTGGCAGAGAAAACAGAAGAGCTAGGCAGATGTGCCTTTTGTCCTTGTCATCAGTTATTGTATGACCTGACCCTTCAGCAGCCTCTATCCTTTGATTCTCCCCTTTTCTCCAGTATAGGACCAGGGGATGAGGTGTGTGTGTGGGTGAGATTTCCTTGCCAACCTCAGCCTGAGTATCTGAGCTCTTGATACTATTCTTACAGCTCCATGTTTTTCTCCTGTTTTTTTCTCTTATTACTCATCCTTGTTTTCAGATTCTGTATTGTTGGTTGATAAATTTCCTATACATGCCCCACAAATCTTGAGTTAACTCCCCCCATTTCTTCCTTACTGAAATTATTTCTGGGTGGGTCTTCAGAAGCCCATATGTTACCAGTTGGAATTGGGACCATACCTTGAAGGATGGCAAGGATTTGGTGAGATGGACAAGAAGGCACTATGGGAAAGAAAAGATCATAAGCAAAAATACAGAGGCAGAAATGACCATGGTCTTTAAGTTTATTATTCCCCAGGTTACAAATGTGATGCTATTTAATGTATGTAAATAACTTTGTAAACCTTAAAGGGCTAAAATAATGTCAATTATTTTTATTGTTATTATTATTATTCATTGTCTTATTTACAGGGAATCTTCAGAGGAAAAGCACTGTGTGGGTCTGAAATATAAATGGGCCTGGCCCGAGGCACAATTATATATCAGGTGAAGTTTATTTTTAGTGTCCTCATTCTGACTTCTTTTCCCTTAAATTTTACCCCTCCTTCAAACATATATACATAGTACTCAGTACTTTCATGGTCTTCCTTCTGTCCCAGAGGAAAATATCTGAAAAATTAAATCATACTAAGGTATAAGTAACTAGATATGTGACTTTTCCCAAAGGTGTTTAATTTTTTTCAAGTATCTGAAGCGAAGAGATTTCTAAAGTCAAAGGAATACATCTCTAATCACGGAATCTCAGCATTGGTGACAAGCCCAGATCTCATTTGGTACAGGAATCCACTGAGTCAGGCCAGATGGGTGGTTGCCAAGTACCTCCTGAGTATATCTATGGTCCTGTGATACTACTCCATCAATATGTAATGTAAAGTCTTCATCCTGAGGTAATTAATAGCATTTCTTGAGCTTTTTCAAGACTGATTTTTCAAGAGGCCAGTTTTTCCTTTTCCTTTATTTTGTCCATCCAAGTATGTGTCCAGAGATGCTGCAGTTCTCCCCAGGATGCCACAAAGTTAGAGTCATATTCCTTCTATGACCAGCTCCTTCACTGGTCCCTAACTTTCTGATAAGTTCTTTGGGCCATGTCTTTCTTTTTCATTATGGGTTGTTTCATTCATAGTCAAACCCATCCGCTTTCTGTAATCAGGACCTTCTTTTCAATAGTCGAAAGATCTCTGCCCTTGGAATTGGGAGATGAGTGTTCAAACCTTACTCAGTTTAGATGCTGCCTAGCTGTGTGGCCATCCTTGGCGACTTCCCTGGGTCTCATTCTCCTCTTCTGTCAAATGAAGTAATATTACTCCTTGTTGCAAGGGGAAATGTGTTTTCAACATTAAAGTTCTATATGCATCTGGTCTGCAATTTATCGTAACACCCTAGTTTTCCACACAACCCATCCAACAAGTTTCAATGATCCAGAAGCACAGTTGAGAATGTGAAAAGTCAAAATAGATGTGGAAAAGTCTAGGAACTAAAGTTGGTCTACTTCACTCAAAAGAAAGTCACTCAGAGCCTATTCATTAGGATTTTAGATTTTAGATGGGTCATTGATCTGGAGTTGGAAGAGAGCTCCGAGGCCATCCAGGTCAATGCTTTAATTAATTTTGCAGATGAGAAAACTGAGGTCCAGGGAGGTTGTGACTTGCCTAAAGTCACACAGATAGTAAGTATAAAATATGAGATTTAAACTTCCAGCCTCTGACCCTACAGTCCCTTCTCTTTTGCCTGTACCATGCTGCCTCATACAATTCTTTTTTTTTTCTTTTGCTTTTTGGTGAGGCAATCAGGGTTAAGTGACTTGCCCAGGGTCACACAGCTAGTAAGTCTCAATGTCTGAGACTGGCTTTGAACTCAGGTTCTCCTGACTTCAGGGCCGGTGCTCTATCCACTGGGTCATCCAGCTGCCCCTTCATGCAATTCTAATGAGTATGGTAAACTGGTTTGCTAGACTATAGAAAATTGTTGTTGTTATTCAGTCGTATCTGACTCTTTGGGACCCCATTTGGGGTTTTCTTGGCAAAGATCCTGGATTAACTTGCCAATTCCTTCTCTAGCTCATTTTGTAGATGAGGAAACTGAAGCAAATATGATAAAGTGACTTGCCCAGAGTCACACAGCTAGTAATTGTTTGAGGCCAGATTTGAACTCAGGAAGATGAATCTTCCTAACTTCAAGACTTACACTCTATCCATTGAGCCACCTAGCTGCCCCCATATAGGAAATTAAAAACCACAAATTAGTGTGTGCATCAAGGAGTTGGGGGGTAGGTGTAGCAGGCAGTGAAGGACCACAAAATATAGCAAGAAATGACCCCTCATAGCTTAAAAGAAGCTTGAAAAAATTTAGGAAGCTGTAAGAACTAAAACCAAAACAGTGGCATGAAGCCAATGATTACAAGGGCAAGCCACCCATGAATAGCTCTTTGGGACATCAATACGTGGCAATTTATTATGGAAATTAATGAACTTAATGATGGCCCAGGCTTATCAAAGCAAGATATTATTAAACATCTATTATGTGCCGGCACTGTACTAAGCACTAGGGATACAAATAAAATCAAGCTAGACAATCCTTTCCCTTAAGGAGCTTACATTCCAAGGAGAAACTACAACAAATAAAAGGGAATTGGAAAGGGGCAAGTGGGCAGCAAGGTGGCGCAGTGGATAGAGTACCCGCCCTGGAGTCAGGAGGACCTGAGTTCACATCTGGTTCAGTTACTAGCTGTATGACCCTGAGCAAGGCACTTAACCCTGTTTGCCTCAGTATCCCCATCTGTAAAATGAGTTGAAGAAGGAAATGACAAACCACTCCAGTATCTTTGCCAAGAAAGCCCCAAAAGGGGTCACGAAGAGTCCAACATGACCAAAAATGACTAAACAACAAAAGGAAAAGGGGGAGAGAGAGGAGAGGAGGGAAAGGGCAAGGCAGCCAAGGAGGAGAAGCTGGGAGAGTGGGTTGAGTTAAGAGTGAAATAAGCATGGCTATCACCCCTCATAAAATGGCAGTCAACACTAGGCACTCACTAGTCAGCAGAGTAGGCTTCAGGGGGGAGATTTCTCCAGGAGAAAGGTAGCTGTCAAGGAAGAAAATTTTGCATAATATGTTCTATTTAAGAAGGCAAGGAAGGACATGATAAATTTTAGAAAGAATTCTATCAAAAGTCAAAATCTGTAAAACAATGTTTGGCACTTTATGGGGATACACTTATGGGGATACACTTATGGGCACCACATTGCCCAACAATACAGGGAAAACAAGGTGTTATTGTCCTTCCCCTTTTGGAAAGCTCAGTCCTAGGATAGTTTTAAGATTTTCTCAGATGATGCACGAATTCCAGCTCAGGAAACAAATTCTGAATGGTTTCACATGCCATTTATACTGGCATAGACAGGGTACCTTGTGTAGATGTGACATATATACTCCGTTAGGAGTGTGGTTACAGCAATGCTGTTGTTCCTTCTTCATCCATGATAAAACCTCTGATTGCCAGCTAAGTATGCTGGAGCCACCTAGCAACCAGAGAAAGGTGATTGTGAAGTTTTCAGTGTGAGTACTTTCATCTCAGAAATCAGCAAAGCTACAAACACAGGATTGGTTAGTTGTTTTGTTGAATGTCTAGACTTCATAAAGTAATGGAAGAAAATGTTAATAATGCATTTAACTTTAAGAAGTGTCTTACATGCATTTTCCTCCTTGGAGAGCTGGTTGTTAAACATTTACCATAACACCCTTAATTATAACCTACCAAACTGATAAAATACATTTGGGGATCCTAGTATAGCACCCTCCATATATTTACCTAATATTCAATCATTACCCAAGATTTCCTGCCATCACCTTTGCCTCTCTAACAGCTAGCATCATGTTTCTCTTTACTGTGTCAGAATGGCAACTTCTGAAGAATAGGATTTTTCAGGAAGGATATTGCAAAATCTGACAACTCCAATCTGTTGGGCTAAAACATTTTTCCTGGAGTCCTTTCAGGAATGTGTCACAGAGGGTGGGGAGATCAGTGGGGGAACAGAGAGTACTAGGCACCAATGACCAGGTAATAAAGTATTTGCGCATTCCTTTTCAAAACCCAGTGGAGACCATTAATCTCCATTTAAATCACATGTTGGATGGGTCACAGCCCATCACAGTACTTGCTTCAAAGAGCTAGAAACATTCTGATCAAAATAAAAGCCATAGGTCAGGGAATGGGTAAGGACGGGTGAGTTCTAGAGAAGGATAATGTCTGTTTTCAACCTACATCGGATCTGCTGGTAGTTATTATTCTGCAACAGAACAGCACAAACTCATATCTCAGTGTCAACAAGGTGGAGGGATCCTGAAATAGATTTGGGAGGAGAGATGCTGAAGCTGAGTTTCCGTGTGAACCACTGAATATTTTTATATATAGATATATAAATACCAGAAATCCTTGGCTTTCTGATTCCAAGTTCACCTTCCTCCTATGGCCCCTTGTTTCCTTTAAGGGGGATGTGGAACTATGCTACTGTTGTACAGAGAGAAGCTTGAGGCATTGTTATGTCCAAATAATATCAGGTTGTTGACTTTTCCATTGAGTTTCCCAGGCTCCACCAGGGTGGAGGATGCTGGCAAGAAAGTCATGTGTCCCCACACAGAGTGCCCTGCAGGGCTCTCAGTTCTCTGCAGGGGCATGGGGTCAAGAAGCTGCTCTCCACTAGGAGGAATTTTACCAGACTTAATGGATCCTAAAGAAAGGAACCAAATTTAAGAGGCCGGGAAGTAGGGAGAATGCTTTCTTTTTTGTCCCTCCCCCACTTCTCTCTCCCAAAACTATAGCTTTTAAAAAGACATGGATCAAACATGGCATCAAGAAAATATTCATCATCCTGGGCATTCTAAACCACTGGTGGTTTTTACAAAGATTGATGTTTTTGGTTAAATGCCACCTCCCTCATCCATTATTTCCCATTCCAAGACCCCTTGAGAGGTCGAGACTTTGCTTGTGGTGGAGTGGAGGGAAACATCTAAAGGACTATTCTATAGTCACAAGGTTGCCTGGAGGCAAATTTTCTGTGGAGTAATGATGGTGGCACATTTATAGAACATTTTCAATTTATGCTCTATTTCTTGAGCTGGAAGGGACCTTAGAAATCATCATTCCAAATCCTTCCTTGTACAGATGAGGCAGCTGAAGCTCTGAGAAGATAAGAAACTTCTCTAGGTTGCCATAAGTTGTCAGAGTCAGAGACAGGATTCGAACTCAGCTCTTGGGATTTCAAGTTCAGCAATATTTCCACCTACCACTTCAATAAAGTGACTGCTAAGTGTAAGACACTAAGCTAGAAGCTAGGGCCATGAAGACAAAAAAAATAGGCTCTACCTTGATGAAATTTAAGTTTGAGAGGGAGGTGAAAAAAATACACAGATAAATAAATACAACATTTTTTTAAACTGGGCTTGTGATTTCTTTTTTCTTTTTGGAGGCAATAAGAGTTAAGTGACTTGTCCAGGGTCACACAGCTAATAAATATCTGAGGCTGGATTTGAACTCAGGTCCTCCTGACTCCAGGGCCAGCGCTCTATCTGTTGTGCCACTCAGCTTCCCTTTTGTGATTTTATTAGTGAAGGAAATTCTTGATGACTAAACTCCCTCCACCAATACAAATCAGCAATTGTTCTGTAATTTATTGTCTTTATATGGCTTATTCAGTAAGAGGTTAAGTAACTTACCCAGGGTCACAGTAAATAGTATATGTCAGGGGAAGGACTTAAACCTAGGTCTCCCTGACTTCTAGAGACCTGAATTTGAGGCCATCTCTCTATCTACCATTCTATACCACTCGGTCTCACATACACAAAAAGGAATTTTAGGAGCGAGTAAGTTCACTAACTAAATTATCAGAAAGGCAGTCATTCAGTAATTAGCACCAGAACAGAGCCTCAAAAGAAACCAGTAATTCTAAGAAGCAAATGTGTAAGGACATGGGAGCATAATAATAACAATAAAAGTAGCTAATATTTATATAATACCCGCTACGTGCCAGGCACTGTACTAAGTACTTTTTGGGGGGGGGGAGGTGGGTCTAGGAAATGGAGTTAAGTGACTTGCCCAGGATCACATAACTAGTAAGAGTCAAGTATCAGAGGCTGGATTTGAACTCAGGTCCTCCTGACCCCAGGGCCAGAGCTCTATGGACTAAACACCTAGCTGCTCCTAAGTACTTTACACATACCATCTCATTTTATCCTTATAACAACTCTGTGGGAAAAGAAGATGCTTTCTCCATCTTACAGTTGATAAAACTGAGAAAAATAGAAGTTAAGTGGTTTGTTTAGGTTTAAGTGATTGGCCAAGTACCTGAGGCTAGATTTGAACTGAGGCCCTCCTGACTTTAGGCCTAGCAGCCACTACACCACCTAGCTGCCTCTAGCATAAATTTAGAGCTGGAAGGGGCCTTAGAGGTCATTGAGTTTAACCTCTTCCTTCTGCAGATGAGGAAACTGAGGAACAGATAGGTTTAAGTGACTTTCCCAGGGTCACATAGCTAGTAAGTGCCTGAGGTAGGTTTTGAACCAGGTTTTCCTGACTCAAAGTCTAGTGCCCTGCTATCTACTATGGCATGCTGACTTTTCATCCTCACAATAAACTCAGAGGTAAGTAGGATTTCTCTTAATTCTACTCCTTACACTCAACAAATACGTATTAGTGACAGAGACAGAACTACACATGGATCAGAGCTATGAACCACTTGGGGCCAACACTATGCCCTAGATTTTTGTGGTTTGTCCTTCATCCCTGAAGAGGACCATGACATCAGGGAGATGATGCCATGACTTGCAAGCGAATTGGATTTAAGTGAGGCAGGGCTGTGCAAAGTCACCAGCCTCACTCTCTCCTCCAGAGCCATCTGGGTCCAGTGGCCAGATATAGAGCAGGACTACTGGAGATGGCCCAGGATGCAGTGCTAAGGTATTTCAGAGTTCTCACTTTGACTGAAGCAACACCCATTCAATGATTAGGGCTGTTTAAGAAGTGAGCTAAGGGATGGCCCCTTTAATCCCTCCAAAAAACAAAATCATACCAGGAGGGAAAGATCCCCAGGGTTACTGGTCAAAAGAGAAACAATTACTATTTACCTTCACTCTGATCCATCTGAGCCCAAACAATAACCATTAAGTGGTGCTTGGGTAGGGACCTGTTGTTGGCCAATCAATGAAAGCCAAAGTGAATTTGGGTTAAGGTATGGTCTTAAGAAAGAAATGTAGCCAAGATATCTAGATAGGTTTCAGCCTTCAAAATTGACCTTCTTTTGGGCAGAGCACCTCAAGTAAGAGTGAGAGAGGAGAGGAGAGGAATCTTTTTTTCTCCTTTCCATCCCCAAGTGCAGGACTCAGAAGACTCAAGATTGTAAAGTTTGGTAGGAAGAGTATTAGGATTATAAAACTTGGAAAACTAAAGGTTGAAGTTTTTTTAAATACTTTTTTTTCAGAGTTTCTGGTGGATCTAGGGGATCTTCAAGGATTTTGGAGCCTTTGAGATGTGGGAGAGTAACTCCCAGTTGAGGCAAGGTGGGGAGGTTACATTTGGAGAACTGCAAGGATGAGGCTGAGTCCTGGAGAAAAGTAAGCAGGAAACTCACCCAACAGACATTGATTATGAAGCTGGAAGTTCCCAGAATGGAAGATTCTACATATAGAAGGTTCCAGAAAAGAGACAGAGTAGGGCTACCAGGTAGATGTTTTGAGCAGAGGAAGCCTGATGTGAGAAAATCTAGACCCAAAAACATCAGAGACAATGTCTGAACTACCACCTACTATATTTAAGGCACTGAGGAATACAAAGATGAATAAAACAGTCCTTTCCCTCAATGATCTGACAAGATAAGACTCGTACATAAATCCCATAATGGAATGTAAGTCCACAGAAGTCCAATGTACTATAAAAAATCAGAGGAAGGGGCACAGTGGGGACTGTCACCATATTTTGTGGCCTAAAAATCTCTGAACCCAAATTTCCAGGTGCTGAAGAGTGGTTGGGCCCCTTCCTTGTCACCCCTCTTCCCCTTTATGCTCCCGACCATCTGTGTTGGGCTCTGAGTGGCTCCTCCTGCATTTTACCCCCATAAGTCCAAAGGTGGGAAGGACAAGGTTGGGACTCCGGGTCAGCCTTCACCTCCAACAGAAGTAGACCCCTCCTTCCAAGTCACTTGAATCACAATTCCCTGAGGCACTGAGCCAAAAGGGCAGTCATAGGCATGACCTGTCTCTCTGAACTCCTCCCCACCCTATCCCCCAAATCCTATTAAAAACTGGGACCAAGAAATACATGCTTTGAAGATTGAGACGTAGGCATATTCCTAAGCAAAAGCATGAACAAGCAGATATTTTCTTTTTATTAGTAATAATACCAATTATCTTTGATTACTCCTTCCTTGTCCCTTATAGTCAATCAGTTGTCAAATCCTGTTGATTCTTCCTTCTTAATATTTCCACATTTGTTCCTGTCTCCAACCCCAAGGCCAAACTCTTTCCATGGCATATCTGGACTATTGGAATAGATTCCTAATTATCTCCCTTCTTCTAGCTACCATTTCTCTAATCCAACCAGTACACTTGGCACAGTGAATAGGGCACTGGTCATGGAATCAGAAAGATCTGAGTTCAAATCCCACTTTAGAAGTTTACTAACTAAATGACCCTGGGCAAGTCATTTAACTTCTCTATGTCTTTATCTGTAAAATGAGAGGATGGACTTGGCAGCCCGTAGGGTTTCCTCTAGGTCTAAACCTATGCTCCTATGGCCATTGCTAGATGAATCCTTCTAAGGATGAATTTGATGAAATCAATTTCCTTGGCGAGAATCCAGAATCCCAATTGCCTCTAAGAAGAAACCCAAATTCCTCAATGTGGGCTTCAAATGCCTCCATTGGGTGACCTCAAACTAATTTTTTATCCACATATCCCATGAATCCCCTGCATGAATACTTTCCTCCAACTAAACTAGTTTCGTCTTTATATCTCAATACATGGACCATGCAGTTCTTTCTGTGGGTCATGAAGAGCTCCTTTACTTCATCCCCTCATTGATTAAAATAGCTAACCGTTCTTCAAGAGTCAGTTCAAATCCCACTCCCTCAGGAAGCCCTTCCTGATTCCTCCAGTGAAAGGAATCTCTTCATCCTTTGAACCCTATAGCATTTATTGTCTGTACTACCCATTTAAGCCCCTCATTACTGCCTTGGTTTCCTAGTTATTTTTTCATATGCATATGTGTTTGTATATTTTCCCCATCTCTAAGGGCCCACACTGTGTCATAGCTCTTTACATTCCTTTGGTAACTCACATAATGACTTTCATATAGTAATGAAACAAAATCACTTTTTAAAAAAATGGGAAGAGACCGGAATTATCTACTCTAATAAGTCATTTCAAAGTTGAGAAACTGGAAGCCTAGAAAGGCTGACTGTCTTGACCATGTACGCTAATTAGTGACAGGGAATTTTTAGGTATCTTGATCTCCAATCCTGTGTCCTTTCTATTTTCTGAACTTTATTTCTGCGCCACTCACCTCGTGGAGGACAAGGTAATTGTATATTCTTGTCTGTGCTTCTTAGATTCATGGGAGGCATTGATGAGGGTAGGATGCATGCTAGAACATCCATAAAACTACAGGAAGAGTTCTTAACCATTTTGTGTTATGGTCCAGTGTGGGGAAGCCTGTGGATCCCTTTTCAGAATATTTGTTACCCACATTTGCAATAGAAGGAAGTGTCAGATATCAGTTAGAAGTAAGTGAAAATTAAGATGTCATATTCCCCCCATAAAAGTTCATGGCCCCCCCTGAAATCCAATAATGGTCACCCTAGGTTAAGAACTCTTTGATTACAGTTACCTGATGCAACCTGATTCTGGTGATGGAGAGAGACCTCCTTGGACACTAAGCACCCAGCACAGTGCTTCAGACACATTAAATACTTCAAAAATATATGTGGTACCACAGTGTAGGGGAAGGCTCTGGAAAGTGGTTCTCTGGTCTGCAGTTGCAATTCTGAGCAGGAATGCAGCCTGACATGACAGGAGTTCTTCCGACATCCTCTCACCAGTGGAGCCCACGAGAAAGCTGATTCTGTGGGAAAGGGAACAATGAACTACCTTTTGGGAGGTGAGAACTCTGCACATAGGGACACAAAAGACGATGGACACAGAATGCCAAAAGACTCTTAGAATCACAAGCAAGTGGCCTTTGCTTGAAACCATCAGCAACAGGGAACTCACTACTTCCTGGGGCAGTTTATTATAATAGTTCAAATTGTTTGGCAGTTTTTCCTTACCCAGAGCCAAAATTTTCCTCTCTGAAACTTCTCTCCACAGTTGCAGAGGCAGATTTAGGCTTTATGCAAACTGAGTAAACAAAGCTCATCACATCACGGAAATTTGTAGGATACCTATATTTAGCATTTCTGAATCCTTTCAGAATATGTAGGAAATGTCCAGGTTCCTGAAGTCGCAGGAGGTTTCCTTGTCTTATTTTGCCATGGCCTGCCTTCATCACTCAGGGCCAGCTCATGCACAGCCAGAAATCCTGACATGCAGCAGGCATTTGCATCCAAAAGATGGGCTATCATTTATGCTGCCAGGAGGAAAGACTGAAAAGGACTTGGCAAAGGTCCTCCATCCCTCTACAATAGCCCTGAGTACTTTCCCAGCCACCCTAAAAATATTATTAGACACTTGACATTTACTAGCTGTATGACCCTGGACAAGTCACCTAACCTGGATTCCCTCATCAAAAAAGCAAAAAAAAAAAAAAGTTATTGGAAATAAGCACCTGGGAGTGTCCTTTGATTGGCGGTCCCAGTGAGTGCTCAGATAAGCTGTACTGAAATGCTGCTGGACTCCCCCAACCAGGGCCTTTTATAGACTAATTCTATAGGAGTGGAAATAACTCCCCAGAATGGGCTAGCTTTCAGTTGGGACTTTTGGGGCAACCTTTCCCTCTCTACTACTTCTGCCATGGTTTCATGTATGTTAGAAGCTTATCTCCCCTTCTAGATCATAACTTTCTCTTTTTGGGTAAGAGGGGCAATGGAGTTAAGTGGCTTGCCCAGGGTCGCACAGCTAGTAAGTGTTATGTGTCTAAGGCCAGATTTGAACTCAGGTCCTCCTGAATCCAGGGCTGGTGCTCTATCTACTGCACTACCTAGTTGCCCCTAGATCATAACTTTCTTGAGCATGGTGAAATATGCTATTTAGTTCCTTCATTTCTCCCATAATGCCTGGCACAATGCTAGACATATAGTTTCTTGTCAATTCAGCGCATTTTGGGGGGTCAGGTAGGTGGCGCAGTGGTTAGAGCACCAGCCCTGAAGTCAGGAGGACCCAAATTCAAATCTGGCCTCAGACCAAACACTTGACACTTACTAGCTGTGTGACCCTGGGCAAGTCACTTAACCCCAACTGCCTAAAAAACAAACAAAAACAAAACAAAAAAACAATTCAGCGCATTTATTAGGCACCTGTAGTCTACCAACCACAGAGCTGGAATAGGATACCAGAGAGAACCTTGGAGTCAGGATATTTGATTCCAAGTCCAAACCCAAATCACTCATTGTGTGACCACTATAGTCACTTAACCTGCCTCAGTCTCCACACTTGAAAAATGAGGTTAGTAATACTTGTGCTACCTAGGATCAAGTGAGATAATATGTGTAAAGCATTTTGCAAACTTTAAAGCTCTATATCATCATCATCATCATCATCATCTCACAATATTGAACGCTGGCCATGGGTTCAAGAAGAACTGTATTCACATCTCACCTCTCATTCTAGCTGTGGGACCCTAAGATAGCCACTTCACTTTTTGTTGTTGTTCACTCATTTTTTGGTCATGTCCGACTCTCCATGATACCATTTGGGGTTTTCTTGGCCAAGATACTGGAGCGGTTTGCCATTTCCTTCTTCAGTTCATTTTACAGATAAGAAAACTGAGGCAAACAGGATTAAGTGACTTGCCCAGGGTCACACAGCTAGTAAGTGTCTGAAGGTGTATTTGAATTTACATCTTCCTGACTCCAGGTCTGGCACTCTATCTACTGCACCCCTTAACCTTTATGAGCCTCAATTTCCTAATCAATAAAATGGAAATATGTTGCTAGCACCTACCTTATAAAAATATTGTGAAGATTAAATAAGATCATGCATATGACATGATATGTAAATATTATAGCATAGTGCTCCTCTAATCAGTTAGTCAATAAACATTTATTAAATGTCTACTATGTGTTAAGCTATGCTAAGCCATGCCCTTGAGCAAATCATAGACTCCTCATATGTAAAATGAAGCATTTATGTTTGATAATCTCTAGTATCCCTTCCAGGTTTAAATATATGGTCCTCTGATCACCAATAAATGTCCTATTATAACTATAGTGTGCCCCAGCTGCCTCAGGCTGAGCCCCATCCACCCAGAGACCACCATGGCGCCTTGCACTGGAGCCACCATAGTGATCCTTACTTCAGTGGACCTACCCTGAACCCCTGCCCACCCACATCCTGCTAGGATCTCTCCCCAATGGCATCCACTAAAAACTCCCAGACCTTGGAATGGTTCTTCTCATGTACTCTAAGTACCATTGGAACTTTCCATTCACCCTACAGCTTAGCTTTTCTGTGTGAGCTGTCTCCCCCAATTAAAACGTGATCCTTGAGAAGTGGTAATGTTTTATTTTCCTCTTTGTAATTCAAGAGTTTAGCACAGTGCTTGGCGCATAGTCCATGCTTAATAAATACTTTACCATTCCATTATTGCTTATAAAATCCATATATAAATGTGAATTCTGATTTCCTCTGTGTGCATGTTGGGAAAGCCTGTGACCACACAGTGGAGGAGCATGGACAAAGGTGCCCTCACAGTCCAATACAATGAAAAGGGAAGGAAGCACATCCTCCCTGCCCTTTGGCTTTGTCTTTCCTCCTCTGGCTCAATCCAGGCCAAGTCATACCACTGAGTTGTTATTGCTTTTAAATGACATAACTGGCCAAATATCATTGTTCTCAACCCAGTCCACAGTCACTAGATTATTTGCTCAGAGAAGCCAACACTTCTCCCAGGGTTTGGTGAGGCAGCCATAAGCCCTGCCAGCATTGTGTAGGATAAGCTCGGTAGAACCCTCCTCTCTTGGGAGAGATCCAGTTCATGGACATTGGATCTCAAAGTATTCTTTTCTTGTTTAACAGAATGTCGATTGCTTCTCATTAAAGCTCTCACTGATTCAGTGTACAAAAAGGAGGAAAATTTCAGGAAGTTTGCAATTTGCCCAAACCTTAAATTTAATAAGCAGCAAAAGTTACCATGATTTAGTTGCTAAGCCCCATCCCTCCCTAAGTTTGTTGTTGTTGAGTTGTTTCAGATTCTTTGTAATCCCATTAGGGGTTTTCTTGGCAAAGACACTGGAGTGGTCTGCCATTCCCTTCCCCAGCTCATTTTAGTGTTGAGGAAACAGAGGCAGACAGGGTTAAGTAACTTATCGAGGGTCACACAGCTAGTAAGTGTCTGAGTCCAGATTCAAATTCACAAAGATGAGTCTTTCTGGTTCCAAGCACAGTGCCCTATCCACTGTGCCACCCAGCTGCCCCTAACCTAGGTTTACTCACACTTTATAAGGATGGCATAATCTTGACCTCAGAAAATCTACTGAGTGACTTAGAAATCAAATTTATTCATTCCACTCAGCAGAGAGAGCTTGGCAGTAATCATCAGTATGGTGAAACAGAAAGAGTACTAGATTTATAATCAGAGGACCTGGGTTCAAATTCAGACTCTGCCATTTACAATCTATATCTTGTGTAAGTCACTTAAATTCTTTGGGCTTCAGTTTTCTTATCTGTAAAATGAGGCATTTGGATATGATCATCTCTAAGATCCTTTTAGGGTGGCTAGGTGGCACAGTGGACAGAGTGCCAGGCCTGGAATCAGGAAGACTCATTTTCATGAGTTCAAATCTGTCCTCAAACATTTACCAGCTGTGTGACCTTGGACAAGTCATTTAACTCTGTTTGCCTCAGTTTCCTCAACTGTAAAATGAGTTGGAGAAGGAAATGGCAATCTGCTCCAATATCCCTGTCAAGAAAACCCCAAATGGGGTCATGAAGAGTTACACACAACTGAAACAATTATGCAACAACAATGTCTCTTCCAGGTCTAAATCTATGATCCTTAATAAACGTCCCACAATAAGTACAGGATTGTTAAAGGTGTTATTGGAGGAACAGACCTGGCCCTTTGGTGATCACCCAACCTACTCTCTCTATGTTCCCAGGAGCAGATTATTTAATAGGCACCAGCACTTACAGTGTATTTAGCAGAAGCAAAGCAGTCAGCCTCCCTCCCTCCCATCCCTTCTGGGCAAAGAATTGTTAGTGTGATGTGGCAGCCACACCCCCTAAGGTGATTGAAGGCTGCATGAGAGGCAAAGTCTGTGAGGCAAAGAAGGCGATAATCCCACTGTACTTAGCCCTGATTAGACTCATATAGAGTATTCATAAGCTGGAGAGGGTCTAGAGGAAGGAGGCCAGTAGGGTGAAGAATGAGAATAACTTGAATGAACTGGAGAGGTTTAGCCATAACGTGGAAGAGGGATTACATTGATTCTGTGCCCCAGGTTTCTGTTCTCCACCCTCCCCCTGTTTGGGGTTTGGTTATCAAATCAACATTTCCATTGCTTCTGTAAAAGGTAGGACAGTCTACTTCCCAGTGACTCTAATCATGTTTTTCAGTCGTTTCAGTTCTGTTTGACTCTTCATGACCCCATTTGTGGTTTTCTTGGCAAAGATACTAGAGTGGTTTGCCATTTCCTTCTGCAGTTCATTTTACAGAAGGGGAACCTGAGGCAAGCAGTGTTAAGTGATTCGCCCAGGATCACACAGCTGGTAAGTGTCTGAGGCTGAATTTGAACTAGCGTCCTTCCGACTCCTGGTCCAGTGTTCTGTCTGCTGCATCACCTAGCTGCTACTCTAATCATAAACCTGGACAGTCTATCAGCACCATGCCAGGAAAACTGAACCACTTCCATTTAAATGATCTCAGGAAGATCCTGAAGATTACCTGACAAAGATAAGGTACCAGACACCAAGGTCCTCTCTAGAGTTGAACTGCTGAGCATTTCAACTCCATTGCAGAGAGCACAACCTCCTTGGGCTGGCCACATAGTTTAAATGCCAAACACAAGCTTATCTAAAAGACTATTTTATGGAGAACTTGAACAAGGCAAGCTCGAACATCCTAGTCAGAAGAAGGGGTATTAGGACGCTCTCAAGGTTTCTCTGAAGAGCTTTAATATTGACTGGGAGGCATGAGAAATGCTGGCACAGGACCATCCAAATGGTGTGCCCACATTAAAGAAGGCACTGTACTCCATGAACGAAGCAGAACCAGGAATACAGAGGAAATGTGAGCTGTGCAAATCCAGAGCCTCTTCCCCTCTCAATGTTCTAAGGGACTCTTTGTGCCTGACCTGTGGTGTTGCCTTCAGATCTCATATTGGACTGGTCAGACACAACCAAATCCACTGTACCCTGACTCCAACATTGTGATGTCATTGGTCTTCTTTGAAAACGAAGGATGAACATCAGTACCTACTATTTTTCGTCGTAGGCTACTTAAGCCAAAGCCCTCTTTTCTGGCCACATCTCTCCAAAGCCTTCATGCTCATCCATAGCTTCCATCACCCTACTCCTCTTGAAATTCCCCCTCACTTGTGGTCTCTGGAACTCTTCTATTGTTAACAAATTGCCCTTCACCTTAGTCTCCACCTCTGGAAATTACTTTGTACTTATTTCACTTTAAATTTTCTATTTGCCTTTCTTCAAATAGAACATAAGCTTATGAGGAGGTAAGCATTTTTGCATTTGTATCCTTAGTGCCTAGTACAACACCTGGCGTTTAGTTGGTGCCTAAGAAATTCTTGTTGAACTAAATGGTTGAATTTATGACCTGCTCCTCTTTCCTCCATCTCTACCCAACTCCAGAGCCCTGACTCATTCACTGTGAGTTTTGAAGTAGAAATGATTGCCTAAAGAGAGCCCATGGAATGTAATTAGAAGAGGGGACCCAGGTCTCTGGTAGCAAGAGCCAGTACAAGGAAGAAAATGATAGAGAAGTACAGAAAAGAATACCCCATTTCCTTGTCCCCCATGAGATGCTTCTGTTAACTTTTAAATCTTAGAATATGCTTTTTTTTTGCTAGCTTTGTAATTTCATCGGTGTTGGCATAGCTCCCAGGGAAAATGTTCTAATATCTCAAAAATTCAAAAGATCAATAATTTCATTAGTGTTGGCACTTCTTCCACAGATTCAGGTCACAACCCTTTCAGGCCTTAGTAAACAGTTCTCATGAGTTGCTGTTAGCAAAAAACATATATATATATATATATATATATACACATATATCCATCATATAGTGGCCAACCTTCCCTTGGTGAGCCTCTGTGACTTAAGCCAGGCTGGTCTTCAAATGACAAACACACCTGGTCTGTTACCAAGCCTGTACTTTGGTAGGACCTGCTAAAGCTTGGCCTCCACTGGCAGAACCTTTAAAAAGACAGGTGTCACCTCTCAGCCACAATGAAGCAGGCTACTTACTATCTGTGTGATCTTTGGCAGGTCATCTAAGCACTGGGTAGCTTTCTTATCTGTGAAATGAGGGGGCTGCCTAGATGAACTTCCAAGGTTCCTTTCAACTCTAGACTCTACTGTGGGCATAAGTCAGAGAGAGGAAGATTGGAGGTTTACTAAAAAGAAAATCTTAGTAAAAATTAAAGCTAAGCCAAAGCAAAATGGGCTGCCTTGGGAGAGTTTCAAGTTCCTCCTCCATGGAGGTCTTCAGAGGCGGAACAGCCACTTAAGAATGCTGTAGATGGGATCCTTGGGTAAGCACAGGTGAGGCTGTGGTGCAGTGAATGAGAGTCCATTCAATACTAAAAATTCTATGATCTGAGTTTTGTTTTTCTTGCCTTCTCAATGGATCAGGAAGAGACAGGGGAAGGAGAGAATTCAGAATGGAAAATAAAATAAAAATGAATTCAAAATAAATTTAAACAATTCTAGTTTTCTGTAAGAATGAAATTTTTTAAAAAAAAGCAGATCAATGATTTCCTTGGTGAGGTGAACTCTCCATAAGGAAATTCTTTCCACCAAAGCCCATCACAATTGCTGATTTTAGAGAATTGCCTTGAGGCACTGAGAGACCAAGTGACAGATAACTTTAGTGGAGGAAAAATGTTAAACAAGCTTAAAATAATGGAGCAATAATGGTATTTTCCATGTTTAAATTGTACATTTTAATAGCATCCCCTAAAACTATTTTTCCTTTTTTTTTCAGGCTAGCCAGAGAGGCACATAACCGGGTGATAAATTTTCCAACCATAACAACTCTCTCTCTCTCTCTCTCTCTCTCTCTCTCTCTCTCTCTCT
>NW_020954596.1:60474432-60569196 GCF_900497805.2 Vombatus ursinus
TCTCTCTCTCTCTCTCTCTCTCTCTCTCTCTCACACACACACACACACACACACACACACAAATAAATTACAGTGGAATTACAATCTGCGATGGAAAGGGGAGTACCCAGAGTGATGAAATTCTTCTCAAATGTGTTTTTTTAAAGTTTTTCAATGTGATATCAAGAAAGATTCCTTGATACAATAACAGAAATAATTTTGCTCAACAATCCTCTTTTAGCAATATCAACTAAGGTATAAAACAGTTGATATATCCTCTCCAAAGGTGTTTGCCACTGTCATAGGAGACATATAAGGGTCCAAAGTGAAGAGAGATTCCCAAAGATGGTGAGGTACTCCAGATGTGCATATTTAATGATGACACTATTTATTTCAAGTTTCATAACATCATAGAGCCTCAATAGGATTAATAATCAGTCAAAGGTTTAACCTAAATATCCATACAAGAAAAACAAAGTGGATGAAGAATGCCTATTGCATGGACCATAATCATCAGATGGACAGCCCATATACCTGGTCTGTCAATGCATGTATTTTGGATAAAAACTGAAGATGGACAATAAACTAGGTCTAGAATCAAAGGGGTAGAAAAGAATAGGCTAGATTGCATTTATGGAATTGTGTGGTCCTTTTAATGACTCTGAGCTTCAACCCAAACAAAAAAAAATCTTTTTAACACCAATATTTTTCAAAGAATGCTATATGACTGCTTTTTATGGAGTACCACAATTGTCAGTGGCTCAAAATTGCTAGGTACCCAAAGGTTGGTGGAAAGACTTCAGCATTCTACCAATGAGATGTTGCAAACAAAAAACTGAGTAAAAGATATTGAGGAAATAGATTACTAGAACAGGAGATAGAGAATCAAGTATCTGGAGTTCTGAATATTTTTGTGTCACAGACTTCAGGCAACCTGGGTAAGCTATGGATCCCTCTTCAGAATACTGTTTTTAAATGCATAAAATAAAATATGTAGGATTACAAAGGAAACTAATTATATTGAAACACAGTTATCAAGATATCTAAATCTATTTAAAACAAATCCATAGATCCCAGGTTAAGAGTCCCTGGACTTAAGTAGTGGACAGTTGATGGGCAACACATGTACTGCATTGGAACCCAGATAATGTTAAGAAACCTAGAAGGCATCAGGCGTGTTGGGTGGATCCTGCAGAGGATTAAGGAAGGGTACAAATAGAAGGTAAACAGAAGTCAAAGGCATGGATGGGTTGCAATATGCACCAATGAAGGGAGTACCCACATAGATGAAACCATCAATTCATTAAAACAGTGATGGAGATGAAATTAAAACAACAAGTTACAAATTATGAGGAAAGGTCACTAATGTCATTTGTGCTCCAGGGCCCAGACAATCTTAATTTGTAATTGAGTGACAGTTTTTTTCCATCTCAGTATCCAACACCCTTCTTCCCTGTATGATATAGGACCATGAGTTTACAACTAGGAGAGATTTTAGCATCATTCAGTCTAACCCCACCATTTTATAACTAAAGAAACTGAGGCTCAGAGAAATCAATTGATTTGCTCAAGGTCATGAAGTAGCAAGAAGCAGAGCTGGGATTTGAACCCAGTTCTTCTGGCTACAAATTCAATGCTTTTTCTTCTGTCACACACACACACACACACACACACACACACACACACACAGAATCTTATTCTGGCAGAATGTTGTTTAGAAAGTAAATGATAAACTAATCCCTACTGAGGTATTAGCTGATAATGGTTTACAATATTACCTTTCCCAGGAGAATGTGTATTTAATAGGAGACTCTGAAAGCCTGAAAACTTTCTTGGCCCAAAGGAATGCATCTTTCTAATGGTGGAGTTTACGATGTTTTGACATGTCTGTAGGAGCTGTATTTTGGAGAAGAGAGTCTTCTTTGCACTTAGCAAATCATATCGTATAAGGGGTTCCCTACTTATGGCTTACCCGTGAGACCAGCCCTGCCTGGGAGAACAGAATGGGCCTGGGTGTTACGGTGCTCAAAGCTGGCTTCAGTGAATTACGGACTGAAGGTGAGACCTTATAGGTGACTTTTGCAGCTAACACTCTCTGAGTTGCCCTACTAGCAAATTTCCAGAACAAACCAAACTAAAAGAAAATAGGAGATTGTGTCTCTCTGGGGCCCACTGCCTGATTCTTCTCATCTAGTACACTCTTATTTCCTTGAGACCTTACATGCTGAATCCAATTTTTTTGTAGCTCCCAATCTGTCAGCACTGGGCCTTTGCAGTCCAGTGGGAGAATGAAGTGAGGCTGTCCAAGTTCAAGCTACATCTGTCTATGCTGCATCACCATAATGGTACTAACCAGCCCATCCCACCCAAGTTTTCTCTGTGCCATAGAAAAAACCCTGACATCATTGTGCATCCACCTTCCAGCATGGTCACTTTTTTTTTTTTTTGCATTGTTCGCATGATTAAGTCCAACAGTAAACTGCCAATAAAACTTAATAAGCCAGATCAGCAAGAAGGCAGGATTACTGTGGGAACGTGGACCTCACATCGAAGGCGATCGTTTTCGTGCAGTTAACCAGCGGGTAAGTTAATAATTGTGGGGGTTTATCTCTAGCCTCCCTGCTGCTTTAAGTACCTAACTCAAATGTAATGGTGAGCTGCTGTTGCCTGGCCTGGGGCTTTATCAGAAAATGTAAAGATCTCTCTGTGATTATAATTTTGCCTGTAGGTAAAACTCCTCCTAAGTGCACCCACACCATTCCCGTTGGGAAGTTATCTCTGCCTGGATGTCTCTGGAAATGAGCACTACAGCATTTAGGAGATTTTGGAGAAAAAAAATCCTCCTTTTTTTCTCTGTCTCATTCACTCTCTCTCTGTCTCTGTCTTTTTTAAATACTGGACTGTCTTAAGTTATTAAATGGCACTTGATAAGATATATGCAAGGCAGCATGTTTTGACTCAGTACAACTAGACAGCCTTGGTAATGAGTCACCCTGATTATACGTTCTTCTAGCCTGCTACCAAACCTTCTGCTGCCTGGGGGAGCTTCTAGAAATAGAGCTGGTGTAATTAATTAAAAATGTTTTGCTATAAGTTTTAAAGACACTTTTTGTTTTTGATACTTCAGTCGTCTGAATCTATACCTTTCCCTCCTACCAAATCCTCTCTCATAACATAGAAAAACAGGTAAAACCAACAGAAAACAACCATGTGATAGCATTCCAAACTCATAGTAGCCCCACTTCTCTCTCAAGAGGAGGGAAATATGTTTTCTCACCTGCCCCCATTACTGGGGCCAGGATAGGTCATCACAATGAATTTCAGTTTAGCTGCCTTTTACTGTTATTTTCCTTTATGTTATAATCATGCATGCTATTGTTCTAGTTCTTCCTTCTCTCTATATCAGTTCATTCAATTCTTTTCATGTTTCTCCAAATTCCTCAAACTCATTGTTTATTTTGTCACAGATGCATTCCATTACTGTCATATGCCAAGACTGGCTTAGCCATTCCACAATCAATAGCACCCACGTTGAACCCCAGTTTTCTTGGGGGAAGGGGTTGCTATCACAAAAAATGTTGTTATGACTATTTTGGTATATATGGATCCTTTCTTTGAGTCTGGGGTGTTTAGGAGAACTACCACTTCTGGTGTGAGGGCTTGCTGAGTCCTTTTCAGGGTTCCTAATCCACCTTTGGTGTCTACCTGATTCACCCAAATCTCACCTGTGGCTCCAAGAAGTTGTAGCATGCTCAGCGGCCACATCCCAGTAAACCTTCTTGACAGATAGGCCAAACCAGTTTGAGGATAACTGACAGCCCTAAAACCTGCCAGTGAATTAGGAGGATGTCTATCTACCCCAAGCATGTTAAGACTTTCTCCAAGAGAATGGGCAGATGAGAACAATTTGTTTCAACAGCTATGAAAGCAGCTAAAGCAGGTGCTGGGGAGCACTTAGAGTTTGGTCAGGCATTGAAGACACCAACATCATCCATTGCATCCTGGGTCATCACTAGTTATCTTGACTTTTGTCCTGCCACTGGACTTCAATGACTCAGGAAGAGAGAGTGAAGCTGATCACTTTGTTTAACTTTGCCTCATTTAAATCCAATTGGTGTACAAGTCAGGATATCACCCATGATGTCATTAGTTCTCTTCAAAAATGAAGGACAAACAATAATATACGTGTGTGTATATATCTATCTATCTATATATATATATGTTTATATCTTTGTCATATATTAAGAAGTGAGATCACTGGGTCAAAGTGTTTACATGTTCTTGAATGTGTAAACTGTGACTGGGTCCCCATATCTCACCCAGGCTGGAAACAGAAATACAGTGTCCACTCCTAAGCTAAGACCCTCTTACTTATTGGCATAGAAGCTTTGACCTGCTCCATTTCCATTATGAGTCTAACTGGCTCTTCTTAGTCAGCTTGGTGCCCCCCTATCCTGCTTCCAGGGGTTCACCATATTGATACTAGACTTATTGTGGATACCCTAAGGATTTAGCCCAGTGGATCTTGGAACTCCTGAGCCCAAAAGATCCACCAACCTTAGCTTCCTCCCACCAAGCAAGGATTATAGGTGTGCCTCATCATATCCTGCTTTGCAGTTCTCTAAGTAGCTGTTTGCTCATATCCTTACCAATTGTCAAACAGTGTGTGTGTATATGTAGGATTATATGTGTATATATGTTACCTATAACATATATGTTTATATATAATAGTATATATACAGTTCATATAACCCTCTGTGTGTGTGTGAATTTAACCAGATTCTTTTTAACCAATGAGACAGACTTGGCTCCATCCAAAAATTGCTCCTTTGGGCGGAAAAGAGTCATTTAAAATGGAGCCACAGAATGAAGAAGAATAAATAACAATCTCATGAATCGGGTGGAGGCAGGATTTAAAAATAAAAACGTAGTTTTTGGAGTATAATATGCTCCATGTCCTAGGTCCTTATATTAATGTAACTGATGGCCTGAAAAATCCAGAGGATACATTTCTGCCCAAGATTCAAAATCTTACTTGAAGCCTGGCTTCTATTTGTCGGAGGGTCTGGCTTGATACATAAGGCCAGGCAGCTTTCAGTGATGCTTAGATACCAGGGATAATCCTTATTATTATGCTTCTTACCCATGTCTAGGCCACACTTTAAGCATATAGGTTGCCAACTTGCATCAGCAGAGGGAATTTCCTCACTTTGGAAGAACCTATCCCAATACAATCCCAGGTCTAGTCCTTATCCCTAGATTCACAGACTTCAGAGGTGGAAGAGATCTTTAAAATGATCTCTTCTTATTTTACAGATGATAGAAATCAAGGCCCTGAGAGGGACACTATCTATTTCGCATGGTTGTTGTGAGCAAAGTGCTCTGTAAATCTTAAAATGCAATAGAAATGAGTTATTTTTAAAATATTATTTATTATTACTGCCCAAGGTCACACAGTGAGTTCTTGGCAGACTAGAACCCAGCTGTCCTGATGGCAAGTCCAACTACAAGACAATATGAGAGTTGATGAGGAAAATGAGGCCTTACAGACATTTGCTTTGGAACCAAAGTATTGTGTTCAGGAGGGAAATGAAGACCTATTGTTTGTGTAGGGTCAAGGAAAGAGAGTGAAGGAGTGAGCCAGGCAGTCTGAGAATGCTCACTTAAATCCCTGTTCTATGAGAGTCTCTGACATCTAAGAAAAATCACCAAGCCTTATGCTAAATTTGATTCATCTCAATGAAATTCTACATTATGTTGTAATGGGTTAAGCTTCATCCTATATTCTAAAGTTACAAAGTGATGTCACTGAGCGTGTTGTCTCTGTATTGACAATAAATTGGTGCACTAGGGGCCTATGTGTGTGTCCATTTGTAACATGTTGTCCTCTCACACACAGGGAAGGGGAAGGTGGTATGTCCTATAAGCAAACTGTCAATCACTCGGCCTTCCATCCCATCTCTATGATACTTGAGTTCAGTCTAGGACATTTGAGTCATTGGTTCTAGCCTCTTCCCCACCAGCCACACTCTATTTTTCCAGATCCAGTGGTCTAGTTTATCATGCAATTTTCAAGGTCATAGTAAACCTAATCTAAAATAGGAGCATAGGAAACTCAAAAGTATTAGCCACTTGTATTAGGGAACATAACATCTGATTCACTTCTCAGTTCCAACCCTTCAATGTAAAAAGTAAGAAATTAAAATAAAAACTCCTCCAAAAAATGTTTGATGACAAATGCTTGAGAGATGCTGGGAGAATGTCATATGGACAAAGGATCAGATTTATTTTGTTTGGCTCCAGAAGGAAGAACTGAGACCACTGGGTGAAGTTGCAGTTAGGTTTTGGTTCAGAGTAAGGTGGAACTTACTAACAATAAGAGCCATGCAACAATTCCAGGAAAATTTAAGCTGCTTAGGGCAGAGATTCTGGTTTTATTTTTTTTCTCTGTATTCTCAGCATTTAGCCCAGTTCTTGCATATAGTAGGCATGTAATAAATGATTATTGAAATAATTTCTGGGGAAACTAGAAAATATTTGCATAGAAATTAAGTTTAGATCAATATTTTATACTATTTATCAAAACAAACTCAATACATGATCTGAATATTAATACTCACACCAAAAAAAAAAAATAGAACCATATCAGGTATGGCTATGGAGAAAATCCTTAACCAAATAAATAAGAGAGACAATCAAAAAGGTAAATAGATCATTTTAGTTCCATGAAATTGAAAAGGTTTTATACTGACAAAATCCATGCATCTAGGATGTGAAGGAAAACTGCCAACTGGGAAAAAATCTTTTCATCAAATTTCTCTGATGAAGCATCTGATATACAAGAAATATAGGAAATTAATAAAAATTTAATAAAAAAAAATCTAAGACCAAGACCAATGGATAAGTAGTTAAAGTATTAAATACTATTAACAAGCATATGGACAATTGGCCCAAACCACTAATGATAAGAGAAATGAAAATTAAACCAAAAATTAAAAGAAAGGTTTCATTTCATACCCAGTAAATTGGCAGATAGCAAAAGAAGAGAATGGTCAGTGTTGAAGAGACTGCAAAAAGTTACACCAATGCACTGTTGGTAAAGCTATCAATTAACCCAACCACTTTGGAAAACAATTTAGCCCTCCACTAAGAAAGTGATTAAGACCTCCATACCCTTTGACCCAGAGTTTCCATTGCCAAGCATACATGTTGAAAATGTCAGACAGAAAGGAAAATCCTATATACAGAAAAAAATATTTTAGCAGCACTTTTTATGGTAATAAACAACTGGGGAGGAAAATGAAATAGATGTCCATTAGTTTAGCTAAAAGAGATCTTATTATATGGATGCAATGAAATATTATTGTGCCAAAAGAAATGATGAAGAATGCAGAGAAGCTTAGGAACTTCTATCAACTGATTCAAAGTACAGTAAAAAAAAAAAAAAAAAACCAGGAAAACAATATACACAATGACAACAACAATGTAAATGGAAATAACAACAAAAAAAAGAAACTGAATTGAAATTATAATAACCAAGATTAGCCTGGAAAAAAGAAGAAGAGAAAATACACCTTCTCTTCTTTGCAGAGGTGGGGAACTAAAGTTATGTCAGATTTTGGTGATGAGTGGATGAATTTTTTAAAATTATTTTTCTTCCTTTTTTCTTTCTTTCTTTCTTTTTGTTGCAAGGATCTATGTAAGGGAAGAAAAAGGAGATAAAATCTTGAATGAAATTGACAAAAAGTGTATCAATACAAATTAAAATGATTATCAAATTGAAATGAATATGTATCAACAATATTACATGGCATCTAAAAAAGCTGCTGTCATCTTGGACTGAGTTAAGAGAGGGACAGTATCTAGAACTAAAGAGGAGGTAATTCTGTTGAACTCTTACTCTGGTCAGATCACATCTGGAATATTGTGTTCAATTCTGGGCCCCACATTTTAGAAAGGATACCAGAGAGCATCAAAGGGAGGGGAACTGAGATGGTGAAGGATTTTGAGTCCATACCATATGAGGTCTGGTTAGAGAAAATGGGATGTTTAGCTTGGAAAATAGAAGACTTATGAGGGATGGGATAAATGTGTTCAATTATAGGAAAGGCTGACATATAGAAGAAGGTTTAATCTTGCTCTAATAAGACCCTTAAGTCAGAACCAAGGGAAGAAGATAGACATTCAAGAGGCAAATGTAGGCTTAATGTAAGGAAGCAATTCCTTACAGAGTTCACCAGAGTAGAGGGGGCATGAGCTACCACTGGAGGTAGTGGAATTAGGCTTACTAGAGGTCTTCAGACAAAGGTTGGGTGACTACTCATTGGTTGTGTCTCAGAGGAGATTACTGTTCATGCTAGGCTTCTGATGCTCTTTCTAAGGAGATGAGGTAGAGTCAAAAGTAAATTGGAATTGTACTTCTGCCACTTTACCTGTTTCACCTTGAGCAAATTATCCAATCTCCTTGGGACTCAGTTTCTTTATCTGTAAAATTATTAGATTGGAATAGATAATCTCTAAAGTCCCTTCCAGTTCTAATCCTAGGATCCTGTGGTACCAAAAGCTTATGGACAATAGAAACTCACTCATGGCAGAAATTCCCAAATGTCTTTCTAGCATGGAGAATATAAGCAACCACAGCAGAAATTATTTGTTGTATATATAACAGCACATCATCCCAGTCTCTCCCCAAATCCTAATGATAATAATTAAGTCTTAAATGAGATTTTAATTTGGCCATATCCTCACAATAAACACTATCAGTAGGATTGGTGGATTTCTCCAAGAGGGCTTTAAAGAGCTGTAACTGATTTGATCTCCAAGGGTAAAGCTGATGAGAGGAAAGGATGAAGTATCATTTGGCTAATGATGTTCCAGGCTCTTAGATAGCAGATACTCCCACCCAGCAGGGCCTGGACACAAACCAAAACTTAGGAAGTCTTCCTTCTGGAGGCTCTGCTGATCCAAGCACAAGACAAAATGGCAACTGTATAAAGGATTCAGTAGGAAGACTCAGAAAGGGAAAGAAACTTTTCATAAGCTCTCCGAGCCCTGTGTGAGATGACAAAGTATGGGACTAACTGATGGGAAGGTCAGTGAAGAGTATTGCCTAGGAGAAACAGTAGGGAATAGAGGAAATGGAGCCTGGAATCCTGGAAACTTGGGTTCAAATCCTGACTATGCTGCTTACTAGCTCTGTGACCATGGACAGATCACTTAACCTCTCTGTTTCCTTATTTATGAAGTGAGGGACTTGTACTAGATGACCTCTGTGGTCCCTTCCAGCTCTAAGGGTCCTAAGCTTCTTTCTGAGCCTAGGTCAGATTGTTTTTCCAAGCCTTGGTGACACCTTTCCCCCTGTCCTTTGCCCTCCCCTCCCCCATGGTATGGGAAAAACAAATGAAGTGGAGTGGGCAAGGTCTCTAGGGTAGCTCTGTGGCTCCCTGGGTCCAACTGAGGCGGGGTGTAGAGGAAGACTTGATGAAAGTGAACCCGAACCCAGCCTCCTTATTCATCCTAACCTGTCATTCTGACCAGCTGGAAGCCAAAGATACCTGCCCCCCTTCCTGTCTCACTGAAGGTAGCCTGCTAGTAATTTATGAGCTACAGAACACCCTTCCTCAGGCACCTAATATGCTTAACAGTTAATTACATCTGTGTCGGGATCATGCTTTACATTGTACAGCTTTATGGCAACCAAATTCCAGCTTCCTCAGATTCCATTAAATAGCTCCTTATCTCAAACAGGGAGATCCTTATCAGCACCATATGTTGGAGAAGCCCTGCTAAGTTTCCAAATGACCCCAGGGAAGCCTTCTGGGACCTAATCAGTCTGAAATGCAAAGGGAAGGGAGGGGAGGGGGTGTTGCAGGGCCTGCTGCCTGACTTGGACCAGGGCAAGCAGGCAGAGGAGAGCCCAAAGCCAAGGGGGAGGGGGATGGCATTTGCCTAAACTGTCTTGCATCCCTCATAAACCTGTCATGCACAAAGGACCTGGAGACTGACAGCACCTACACAGAGTCCTCAGTTAGTTTGCCTGACTGCCCACATCGCGGCCTAGGAAAGAGTTGAGGGTAAGAGAGAAAGAGTTGGTAAATATGCACTGATCCTTGATCCCTGGTACCTCTTTTCTTATCTAGTGATCTGGGATCCCGGGTGACTTCTTTCCCTGGTGCTGGTTGCTCCATTTAGCCCTCAAGTCAAGGTTTGACCATGTCACTTTCCCCACCCCCCACCCTTTACTCAGTAACCCATTGCCTGCTTACTGCCTTCAGGAGCAGATACAAAACCCTGTTTGGCATTCAAAGCCCTTTATGACTTAGTCCCCTCTTTACCTAGCCCCAGTCTTCCTATACCTTACTTATAAATTCATACTCTTTGATCTAGTAACTCTGGCTTCCTGGGCTGTTCCATGAACAAGATACTCCATCTCTCAGCTCTGGATATTTTCTCTGGCTATCCCCCATGCCTGGAATGCTCTCCCTCCTCTGCTCTGATCCCTGGCTTCTTTTAAGTCCCAGCTAAAATCCCATTTTTTCCTAGAAGCCTTTCCCAAACCTCTTCATTCTGATGCCTTTCCTCTGTTATTACCTCCTATTGCCTGCCTGTTAATTACCTCCTTGAGAGCAGGGACTGTCTTTTGCCTCTTTTTGTATCCCCAGAGCTTAGCACAGTGCCAGGCACTATTTAAGGATTGATTGGGAAGGGGATAGGGAAGTGAATAAGCATTCACTTAGTATCTACTATAAGATACTATGTAATAAGATACTTAGTACTATGTCCTAAGCACTTGATCATTATTCTAATGTTACAGTTGAGGAAATTGAGGCAGGCAACAGTTCACTGACTGCCCAGGGACTCACAGCTAGGAATTTCCCCAGAACAGATTTGAACTCGGGTCTTCCTGATTCCAGGCACAGTACTCTATCCACTGTGTCTTCTAGCTGCTAGGAGGGGAAGGTATTAACATGGAGACCCTTAAACATTCAATCCAACAAACAATAAAACTATGTACTCTGAGAAATATGAAGATTTAAAACAAGCCACCGTAATACAGTGGAAAAGGAACTAGAATTAGAATCAGAGGGCATGGGTTCAAATCCCTCTTCTACTTATATAATCTTGGGCAAAACACAATCTCTCTGACCTTGAGTTTCCCCATCTATAAAATGGGTGTGGGTGTTGAGATCATCTCTAAGGTTGCTTCTAGCTTTAAAATCTGCACTGTCATTCAATGAGCAGAGCATTGTTTCTGGACTCAGAGGACTTGGATTTAAGTCTGACTTTGGATTCTTACTGCCTATCAGTTCACAAGCATTTATTAAGTACTCATGTGCCAAACACTGCACTAAGCATTGGAGATACAAAGAAAGTCTCACCCCCAACCCAGTCTCTGTCCTGGAGAAGCATTTGTTCTAATGGGGGAGACAAGATGCCAATGATTAGATATATGCCAGGTATGGACAGATCATATGGATGGATGGAAAATAATCTAAAAGGCAGAGTCATTAACAGGTGCTACAGGCATCCTACAGAAGGTGGAATTTAAGCTGAGTCTTCTGGGATCTAGGGAGCCTAAAAGGCAGGATGAAGGGGCAGTAAATTCCAGGCCTGAGACATACCAGTACAGAGTCATGGAGTCAGGAGATGGAATAACATGATGCATTGGGAATTGCAAGTAGACAGCGGAGCTAGATCATAGAGAGCACATAGGGGAGTGAGCTACAGGAAATTCATGATATCGTCCCGCTCCATTCAGCATCATGTGAGTTAGAGGAAAGGGAGAAGATGATGGGAGTAATTGGGACATGGGGCTTGGCAAGGCATGACTGGTAATAGGACAAGGGAGCAAGAAGAACCAAGGGTGATGGGCTTGGAATAGGGAAGGAAGGATGGGGGAGCCAAAGCTGATGTGATGGCCTGGAAAGGAGCTGAGGGGTGGTGGTCATGATGAGAATAAAGAAGGCAGAAAGAAAGTTGGAATGATGAAAGGTTGTGATCATTAAATGCAGTTTTAGAGAAAGACTGAGTTCATTGAAGAAGGAAGGAGACACACCCAGGGGAGGTGCAACCTATAGATAACAGCAGGCCGGTATTCAGACTGAGTGAAAAATTTCCCTATCATGAATTTCAAAGGAAAAGTAGCTTGGTTAAGTTGGTTATAGGGAGAGATTGTAAGTGGCGATGGAGAGAAAGGAGTAGTCTGACTCCCTGATTGTGACCAATTGGGCAGAGGGAATAACAGAAAGTGTAACCTGTACTAAAAGCAGTGCCGGGAATGAGCCAGGTCTCAGTGGGGCTCAGAAGATGTAAGGAGTAAGAAAGAGGTTTAAGACAAAAGAGTTTTTTCATGATGGAACAAGCATCTCAGAGGTCAGTGGTAGGGTCTGCCAATCTGGAGTGAGATTTTTTTTTAGGGGGGAGGGAGTGTTGAATGGTCAAGGTAGATGGGCACGAGGAAGCAGCAAGTCCAGCAAGAGGACTAAGGGTTCCTATATTGGCAGTCAGGGGTTGAGGGTCACTGAGATGACGAGTTTAGGGGAATGGGAGAGGTGCAGAGGTTGGAGAGGAGATCATCGAGGTATGAGATTATACTGTTTGAGGTCCTCCTTGGCAGATGATGTAGGGTTCTATAACATCCAAGGAGGCCCACCTCGTGGCAGGCAGGAGCAGATGGAGATACGGGGTCAGGAGGCAGGGGTGCCTTGGTCATCTGCACAGCAGAGAGCAGTCTGGCATTGGAGACGACCCCGGAGCAGGGTCCCGCAGGGATGGGAGGTGAGCAGAAACCTTCCATGTATGGTGCACTTGTGTGATCTTAAGCAACTCAATTCACTGAGCCTCAGTTTTTGTAAGATGAGTGGGTGGAATTTCTGAGGTTCCCTCCGACTATGATTCTCCGTGACACAGGCCCTGTCCCCTAGGAACTTAGAGTCTAGGAAAGAGAGTGTGACCCAGATAAGATGGCAGAGAGAGAGTATTGGATTTGGAGTCAGAGAAACTGGGTTTAAATCCTGACTGTGTCCAGCCTGCCAAGATCTCCAGTTTCCTCATCGATAACTTAGCTAAACTTCACACCCCTACTATGTAGAGAGATCAGTATTAGCAGCTCTACATTATTAAGAAGGGAAGGGAGGCACTGGGAAGTGATTTGTGAGCTCATATACTGTTTCAAAGGGTGAAAGGGACCCAGGACTCCTATCTGTGGACCACATTAAATCTAATACATTCTTAGTTGTGAATTTAATACTTCAATCAAAAACCTAATCCTTAGCAACTAGATGGACTTTGGGGTACAGGGGAGTACGGTAAAGCAAGAGAATAGGGAGCAAGAAATTTCTATTCCGGTCAAAGGGAGTAGCAATGGCTGAAGCATGTTGTTGATATCCCCGCACCTCCCATTTTGTCCAAGACAGTTTCTTTACCCATGAGATCACAGAATTTTAAAGCTAGAAGGGGCATTCAGCTCACCTAGGCCATTCTTCATTTGACACATAAGGACGTTCAGTCCCAGAAGTGATTTGCCTAAGTCACACAGGTAGTAGGTAGTTGAATTAGGATTAAAACCCAGATCCTCTGAACTCAGAACTGGTGTTGTCTTCAATGTATCTTTTCCTCTTTCAGAGGAACAGAATCAAAGAATTTCAGACTTGAAAGGGGACCCAGTGGCCATCCGATCCAACTGATACCTTAAAAGGAATCCCTTCTACAACACACATGACAAAGAATCACCCAGCCTTAGCTTGAAGACCAGAAGGAAGGGGAATCCCTCTGCCTCCTAAGACCACTTTTGACACTCAGTATTAGAAAGCTTTTCATTATACCAAATCTAATTTCTCCTCTTTGGAGTTTCCATGAGTTGCAGCAATGGCTCAGTGGGATGAGCTCTCCATCTTTCTAAGTGTGTGACATTGGGTACTTAACTTCTCTGGGTGTCAGTTTCCCTATCTGTAAAGTCAAAAGGTAGAGGAGGTACCTATTGGCTCTAAATCTGTGCTCTTATGACCCTAACTCTACTCTTTGAGACTAATAGAACAAATCTAATCTCTCTTTCACAATTAAGCCTGAAAGTTGCTATCATGTCACCCCTGAGTCTTTTATTCTATTGATTAAATATCCCTCATTCCTTCATCTAATCTTCACATGGTGTGGACTAGAGACCCATTCCCATTTTGCATATTCTCCTGGTTAACAATGTCCTTCCTTACATGAGGCACCAAAAACTACCAAAGGTATTCCAGCTGTGGTTGGACCAGGGAAGAATAGTGCACCCTCACCCTTGAGCAGAGGCTGAGATAATTGATACAAGTATTGGGTGCAGTATGTGTGCCATCCCTACATGCTCTTAATTTAAGAGAAGAAAAATAGTACAACTAAAAGCTTTGTCTGCTTTTAGGGTTGCCAGTATTTCCATGATTTGGGAATGAAACCTAACCTTATTTCCCCTTGGAAAAAAGCAGAGGTAGATCTAAATTGTATGGTTTGTCACATATTAAGTTAGTGTCCAAGCTGGGGGTGGAGTCAATTGGAGAGGAAGTTGGTGTGGGGTGGGGGAAGGGAGTCAAAAACCTTGGACTCCATCCCTTAAATAGCCCTTTCCTTTCCAAATCTGGAAAATTACTTTGGCTTTAAACTATGGCCCATTTTCCCACCTGCTGTGGCCAAGAATGAGTGGTAGTTAGGTAATATAGTGAATAGAATATTGGAGTCAGGAAAACCTGAATTCAGATCTAACCTCAGACACTAAAAGTCACTTAACCTTTCTTAGGCTCAGTTTCTTCATCTGTAAAATGGGGATAATAATAGCACCTCCTTCCCTGGGTTGTTGTGAGGATCAAATCTGATAATATTTGTAAAGTGCTTTGCACATAGTAGGTATTTAAATAAATGCTTGATCCTTCCTTCATATCCCCGGTGTTTAGTACAGTCTTGTCCCATAATGGATGCTCAACACAGCCTTGTTGGATTGGAGTGGATTTTAGCTCGATATAAAAATAATAATACTTAACTATTAGAACTATCCAAAAATAGAATGAGCTGCCTCAGCAAGTAGAAGTCCCCGACACTGGAGATTTTCCAGCAGAATATGGAATGGCCACTTGTCGAGTTGTTGGTAGGACTCATTTTTTGGGCATGGAATGGACTAGATGATGTCTGGAGTCCCTTCAACTCCAAGATTTTAGGACCCTATGCTATACCACTATTAAGAATCAGTGACATGTCATTTGATGGCATAAATTACAATAGGTATAAAAAAGTAGAAATTCAATATGGTAGCATTAAATCTGATAGCATGAATGGATTCTAAAATAAGAGGTATAGTCTGAAGCCTTGCAAAGTGACCAATTCTTTTTTTTAATAAAATGACATCAATTTCTAAAAACATTGTTCTCCTTGACATGCTGCATAACAGATATAAAAATGTGAATAGTACAAAATTCCTTATATAGAACATATTTTAATATATTACATTTGTTTCTACATAAACAGGCTATATAAATAGTGTATTGCCATATTATGTTTTATAGTCATAGTTCCCAGCATTTCACACTATGGTACAAAAAAATACATTTTTTTTTAAGAAAAGGGATAGGAAGGCAGAAATCCGGTAGAAATAGCTTTATATGTTAGAAAATCTAAATGTACAGTGGATGGTATTAGAACTCTGGCTACAAAGACATAGTTTGGAAGCTTGGCAAACAATGAATAAATCTAAATCCACTGTCATTGGAGCAGGAGTGGCCAAATAATTAAAATATTGGGGGGAAATGGAAAAACAAACTTCTTCCTTCATGGTGCTGCCTTGAGTCAAATGATGTTTAGCCCTTAACACTTTTCACAAAGCCACATGTGCTCTTCATCCAGGAAAGACCAACCAAAGCCCGAAGGACTCTGGGTCTGAAGCCTTATAAATGGCTGGGAGCTTTAGCCTGACAGTTTCCCTTTCTTTGTGGTATTCTGAATAAAAGATTAGCCTGGGAGACAAGGAACCAGAGTCATATCTTTTCCTTCCTGGAGTTAGTTTGGCCTGGAACTACAGAAAGGCCCGGAAGGAGCTCTCATTTAGCACAGTCAGAAATAGCATAAGGGACTCTCATTTAGCACAGTTAAGAAAGAGCACGCCACCCTCTAATCACAATACCCTCATCTGAGGTCTTGAAATTTCCTAGTAAATCTCCCTGCCAGCTCCTTACCAATCAGCTTCATTTAGGGGCTCCCATAACCATTTGAAGCAATTTAATATCACCACCCACTTCTTTACCAATCCAAATACTTCCTCTAAGGCTCAGTTTGCGACCCATTTTTCCTATGAAACTTTCCTAGACTAACCACAATCCACCATAACATTTCATTTTCCCAAAGTTCTATAGCACTTGTAACACCTTGAATTATTCCCTGGCCATGTCGTGTTTGTATCTTGATTCCCTAATTAATTTGTAAGTTCCTTGAGAGCAGGACCATTTCTTCTACTTCATTCATATCGACCAAAGCTGGCCACAAAGTAGAGACTTCATAAATGCTTTTAGAAGGAATGAATGAACAGATGAATGAAGAGAAAAGATAAGGCCAAGGCAGATAATGTGCCTTCAAAACATTCATTGTTGAGTCACCGACTTCTTCCCAGTAAAATACTTTGTCATTTGCTACTGTTCAACTGGCTTCCTGGTAACTGAGGTCGTCTTTCATTTTTTTTTTTTTACAAAAATCAAACATGTGCTGTTTCCTTGATAAGGAAACAATAGCTTTCCAATGTCTGAGCCATGACTCTTCAGGACAATCCATGTGATTTCCAGTTGTGGAGAGATGGGGGCCACTCTTTGACTTTAAACAGGAGGTGAGTTTAGCGGCATCCAAGAGTCAGGTTGAAGTGTGTGTGCACTGCAGGATTGGGTCTCACTTTCCCCAGGATTTAAGAGTTCTGTATCTTCACTCAAGTAAACAGTGGTGTCTGTATCATCAGAATGATACCCTGACTGGTAGCCGCTGGTCTGGTTCGAAGCTTCAGATGTCACAGACTCTTTGCTTTTACTGGGTATTAGTGCACTGTGGAAGAAATGATGACAAAATGAGTAGATCAAATGGAGGTTTTCCCTTGCTCCCAACCCTAACCCCATGGGGCCTTGTAATCTCCCTAGAGAGCAATGGTACCCATTCCTATCTCTCCCTGTGCTAATCAACATATCAGGTTGCTTGGGATAATGACTATTTTCAGGTACCAGCATGAATTTGGTTGTCAGTGATAAGCCCTCTTATTCAGGTCCAGGTCTTTCAAGCACTAGATTAGATGAAAGACATTTACCCAAAGGGATGCAAAGGTTTCTGCCAATGGAACATGTTTATGGCCTTACTGATTGACCAGCTGTTTATAAGATAATTATCCAAGCTAAGAGGGCTCTTTGCTGATCTTAAAAGAAATCAGGATGCTCTGAAAGTTTATTTGTGTTTCCCCTACACTCACAGAGATGGGATTAGAGGACACAGAAATGATGCTAATAAAATCTTTGTGCATCTTTAAGTGTTAATAACCTCAAATGTGTACACAATTGAGGCTATGTCAGAACTGCTATTGACTCATCAAAACCACATTCTTTGGAGAAACCAAAGAGATGAATCACTCAGCAGCAACCAGAAAATGTCCTTAATGAGTTGGATTCATGGAAGATGGCAGATATAGTGAAACTTAGAAATGTAAACCGTATTGAATTAAAATATGATGAGTTGTACTTTTATATACTATTTACAGTTTGTTCCATTATTTAGACATCCAAATTATACATATGAAATATCACATAAGGATTGTATAAACTCTACATGTATGTGCTTAGGTTTGTACAATCCAGAAAAATTGTTCTAGAAAACTATTATCTGCAATCTTCTCAGGTAAAGGTAAATTAAAGAAATTTTTTTTCTTACTGCCTGAAACCCACATAATAAATAGCTCAACTAGTTTTTAATGTGTAGTTATCTCAACTTATTTGTATGCCAAATCCACATAGGGTAATATGCACACTCTTCATTAAAGTACACAGAAAATAGTTTGTGGGAAGGTTAAATAAAATCTTAATGGCCATAAAGATTTTAAGAAGATTAAAATAGCCTCATTGATCATGTCCATATTGTCTGATAATTCCTCATTCTACTTCTATCTAGCAATCCCCACATTAGTCATCTAAGCAGTGGAGAGAGTATTGGATTTTGGCCTCAGAAGATCTGGTTTGAAATCCCAGTTTTTAGTTAACTATTTTTTAGCCATAGAATTTTAAGCAAGTGAATTTACTTTCTTCGAGCTTCAGTTTCCTCAAGTATAAAATGAGGGAATTGAATTAAGATAACCTCCAAAGTCCCTTCCATCTCTAAGTCCTATGACCCTATGAATGAATGAATCAATAGCCAATAACTATTTATTAACCACATCATTATGTGTCTTTCTATCTGGCAAAGCCTTACCTAAATGGTGGTGCCAGTTTGGATCTGGCCTCCAGTGTCTTCAGTTCTTCTGATGCAAGAACCATCCCACTGTCAGTCTGGTTGTCCTTTTAGGAGACAACAAAATGCCGGCCATTGAATGAGGGCAATCATTGATCAATTGCTTAAAGATGGCAAAGCTTTTATCTGACACCCACGTGACTTCATACCAACCCCATGTAGCTTTCCTCAGAGAAGTCTACCCTTTGGGAGCCCAGAAGTCAGAGCCTGGTCTGACTTACACTTTATTGCTACACAGTCTTTTAGTGGGTGGAGACAGCATTCCTTTGGGTGGCAGTGTCTGTCATCTCCCCTACACTTTTGACACCATTTTGAAAGTAGGATCAGAGAGCCATAGCCAGAATCTGGGAGCGACATCTTGTTGTACACTAGCTCTGTGTGTGTGTGTGTGTGTGTGTGTGTGTGTATGTGAGTGTGAGTGTGAGTGTGAGTGTGTGTGTATTGGGTGAGGAGGGGCAGGGAATCATCTCCTTGAACTGAGTACAAGCTTAATTCAAGGAGACAATTTATCTCAGGTAGGGGAGAGAGAAGTTGAGGTGATTCTCATCTCCTCTACTTGAGGAATACATGCTCCCCTATCTATTGGGAAGAAGTAGCTCGCTGTAGTATAAGGAATACTATCGCAGAATTCTGAATAACACTGGCTAGTCTGTTTTATAGCCCTGCCAAGAGGACTTAGTAACTGAAGGAACAAAAAGACCTTGTTATAAAGTTATCCCCCATTAAAAGGTTGCCCTATGTCCTATGGAGTCCAAGGAGAGCAGTATAGTGGGGTCCCAGGGTATGAATACTTAAATCAATATTTATCTACCTGATATTTCATCTCATGTATTATTGATTAAAGCTGTTTCTAAAAGCTATACTTACATCTGGGATTACTTTTATTTCTGGTTCCAAAGGGATGTCTTCAAATGTTTTTACACTTACTGATCGGCTTTTCCTCTTGCTGCTTTGCAGATACTGACTGTAGAAGAACAAATATTTATATTTTAGGGATGGTTTCCTTGACTCTCGAGGCCATAAGTAATATTTAAGTTCATTATCTTTTAACTACAAGGCTAATAATGATCTTCAAAACATCCCTTGTAAAAAAGAAGAAAAACAACAACAACAGAGAAACATCCTTTCCTACCAAATGCTAGAAATTTAATTTCCTGCAAAGTACATTTAAAAGTATAATACAAACCAAGTGGTCTGGATGAGTCTGTTTCTTTGGGTCGTATTTCTGAGGTTGAGAGCTGGACTAAAGAAAACAGCAGCAAGCTAAGTAAGGAGCCCCCTCAGTTCTGCTTCCTGCCTTTATGGGACTCCATTCTGGAACTGTTGTTCTTGTCTCTAGCCATCTCCTAGTGAATCTTTTTCCAAATAAAGTATAACAGTTCAGTGATACATTGGGGCAGAGGAAACACCTGTAAGTCATACTGAAGGGCTAGGAAATGCAGCAAGAAACCCGAAGGTCCCTTGTCTCCATTCACAGTGGGTTCATTAAAGCTTAGTGGCCTGACTCTTGCTCTACTATATGAATAATCCCACACACACACACACACACACACACACACACACACACACACACACATACCCTTCTTGCTTCAGTTTCTCCATTTTTAAACTAAGCTGACCTTCCTATCCCACAGAGACACTTTAAAGATGAATAAGCAATGAATTGGACACTTTCTATATGCCCAGTTCTGTGTTAACTGCTAGAGATACATAGAAAAAGCAGCAGTCCCTGGCCTCAAGGAGCTTACATTCTAATGTAAACTATATAAGCAGGTAAAAAAGAATACAAGATAAATACAAATTAGATGAAAGGTAACCTTACAGGAGAAGACACTGGAGGATGGAAAGGAAAGAACTCCTAAGCGAGAAGATAAGAGCAAAAGGGATTTTAGGCATGAAGAGTTTGAGTTCTTCGGAAGAAAGATGCTTCATAAACACAAAGTTTGTTTGTTCCCTTCAAGCTGGGAAGGGAGCCATAGTTTCCCAGAATGCAAATGAGAGGAGAGCCCTCCCTGACTCACTCTCCTGCTCTATGGAGAGAATGGGATTTTTATCCCCTGGGAAAGACCCTCCCAGCTGCAGGAGGGTCTGGCAAAAAAAAAGTTCCCTATCCATAATCAAGGAAACTCAAGGATATCTCTGCACTGAGCAAAGAGATATATAACACAGAGGGAGAAAAGTTGGCCATTTTCTCCCAGTAACTTCTTCTCTCCTCCCACTCCAAACCCTAGAGTTGGTGATCTTAGACATTAACAGCTCTCTTGTTTTTGAGCTTTTGAAAGGGTTCAGAGAATGAAAAATGGAGAAAAGATATGGAACACAGTCAATAACAAATACCAAGATGTTGTTGAAAGATCTCTGGATTTTGGGTCCAAGAACCGAGAGTTAAATCCTTTGTCATTTTCTAGCTGTATGATGCAAGTCACTCCTTGTCTTTGGGCAATATGGATCAGAGGAGCTGATGTCTAAGGGCTTTCCTGCCTCTAACTCTTATAATCCTGAGTATTTGCTGAGCATTCGTTATATGTAAAGCACTGCTCACTGGAAAGTGATTGTTTATTCAAAATAATTTAAGAAATAAAATTCAAAATTATCACTCATTCAAAAGATAAGCAAGACACAACTCTTGCTCTTAAGCTTCAAATGCAAAGAGGTTAGCATAGAAGGAGATAACTGACTACTTTCTCTCTGGGTATCCTCCTGCCTAGTTAGGATATCAGCCTGGAAGAGGAAAGTTGCTTGAGTCATTTCTCTTCCCCTCCCTGCCCCCATCTAGACAAAGCCAGGGGAGAAGAACCACTCTTCCTTGTGTCCAATGAACTCTGCTGAGTTGCAGCTGGTTTTGGTTTTGCATTATTTCCATGCAGAAGATTTAAAAATTGCTTATGGAGTCTTTAAAAAAAGAAAGAAAGAAAAAGATACATAGCTGAGGACTGGGGTATAGAAAGAAGATCCACTTGAAGGATTCTGTTTCCTTTAGACTTTTAAGTCAACGCTAGATAACGGGAAGAATGGGCTGGAAAGAACACAAGAAAGCCTTCAGGCAGAAAATGAGAGCCGGGTCTGCTGGGAGATTGTCATGTCACATTTTTCCATGATTCTGTGTATAAATGTTAGCAGCCCCATTTTACATCCGACCGACCAACGGCACATTTGGCTTCCTCTCAAATGTGACTTCCTCTCTATTGCAGGACCATATGCAAAGCAACAGTCTGAGCTAAGAAGCAGTAAGTTGGATTCTCATTCCTTTTGGTCATATTAAAGAAAAGAAGGAAAACATACTCATGACCATGAAATAATATAATGGTCTTTCAAAGAGGTGGAGGAAAGGATGTGGTGATGGAGTAAGAGATCTAGTTATGAATCGTGCCTCTGACACTTAGTAGCTGTGAAACTAACTTCTCTAAATCTAGACTTTTCTCTTCTATAAAATGAGGTAGTAGTACCTCACACGGTTGTTGGGAGGCTCCAATGAGCTAATATGCTAATAGACTGCTTTATAAGCCTCCAGGACCTTTCTAAGTATCAGTTATTAACAATAGGCCAGCAGAACCTTAACCCCAGCACTAATTCATTTTGGTCTGGAATACTAGTGTTGTTTCAATACTGACTTCTTTCCTCTTTCCTCATCTACGTGAGCCTTCTCTTTGGTGATCATCTTCCCAAATCCCAGCCACAGAAGTGAAGAGAGGCATGCTGGCTCTCCTCTCCCTGCTTCAGTCTCTGTTCCTTCCTCTGAACCACAGCTCTGTTGCACTACATTTCCCCCTGTTCACAAGGCCCAACATTTCCCATTTCTGTGCAATAGGGAGAATTCATCATAACACAGAGATTTAAATAAAAAAAAGACTAAGATTTCTTCAAGGGTCTGCAATTCAGGGTGTGTGGGGAGGAGAGCAAGGTCCTACTTGCAGGGCTACCCTTGGCTCTGGAGTTAGAGAACACACAAAGGGTCTGGGGGAACAGAAGGGAATAAGCGAATGGTGCAAAGTGGTCTTCTGGAAAGACACATTTTAATGCAATTCTTCAGAAAAATCAGTGGACTGTTTTCTGTTAAGCAAGTGTCAGGGAAGACAGAAAGCTGCTCAGAGGACCCCATGAACAGTCAGGACAATACTGACTTGCACAGGTTTTAGAGAAGCTGGTCTTTCCACTTAGTACCTGATGTGTGACCTTGGGCAAGTCTATTAATATCAGTTTCCTGATCTGTAAAATTAAGAGGGTTGGATTAGATGACCCCCAAGCTCTTCTCCAGCTCTATCATTCTAGAGATCAAAAGTCCTACCATGTAACATATACATAACAGGTAGATAGAGAGCCATTGCATACAAGAAACATTAGAGATGTGTGGTACAATGGGTAGAGAGCTAGTCTCAGAGTCCGAAAGACCTGCCTCTGCCTCATACTGTCTGGGAGTCTTTGGGCAAATCATTGAATGTCTCAGTGATCCAGGAAATTCTCTAAGACCCTGAGTTTCAGAGAAAGCATCCATCTGCTTTGGTAAAAATTGATCCTCAGGGGCTCCCTAAACTGATAGAAATCACAGAACTAGTCAATAAATAAATGAATAGAGAAATAAACAAATGTCTATGTGTGTATGTATACACACATATACATGGCATATGTAGATATATAAATGTGTACCTATGTATACATGGATGTATGCATATATAAAAATATAAATAACACATAATTTAAAAAATATAAATACTAAAAATCAGACTTGGGAAAGACCTGAGAGAATATAAGAGGTCTTTTCCAACTCAAGATTCTTCCCCGTGAGAGGATATGAAAGGTCCTTTCCAATTCAGTATTCCTCTCCCCAGTATTCTATTGTGTGCTTTCTCTAGATTAGATTTCACAATATAGGCACCCATGGATGCATCCCTTATGAGCCGTTTCCTAATCCAGTATTCATCAACATGTAAGAGGGGATAGTGAAAATATAGTTTTCTTTCTGGTCCAGTCCCTTTTCCCAGTGATTGGCCAACAGTGACATTCCAGCTGTTGCAGCTGTAGGGCCTGGGATCCTGGAAGGGGACAAAGGACCTGGGCTGAAACAGGAATTAGAGGCTTGGGGGAGGAACTCATAAAGGCCCTCTTAAAGGGGTACTACTGCTTTATTATTAGCCGCATGGCCAAGGTTAAATGTGGGAACTTGGAAATGGAATGTAGCAGCTGAAAGGTCTTCCTTGCATTTTCCACACGCCCCCTGGGATTGCCTGTAGGCCCCAGTGGGATATTCACCAGATACAGTACCTAATTCCTGCTGGGTTGTCATAATGGAATTTAGGATCACACACTTCCTCTTCCTCCATACAGGAAACAGGTGAGGTCGGCAAAGAGAGTCCGGAATCCTCTTCCATGCTCACCGATTCTGATATAGGAAGGACAATGTAGTCTTTACCATCCTGTAACAATATAGACAAAGGGGAATGTTATTGTTATGGATTCTATGCATCAAAATCCTTTTTTTACAGAGGAAACCCCCACACACACAATATAGCCATAGTAGATTTCTTGGCTCAGAATATATTGCTCTGACAGCAGAATGCAAAACTTTAAAAGATACAGTTAAATGGCTTGTCAAAATCAGGATTGTATATAGTAGGGATAGCTACATGGTAATATGGTGCTCACTCAAAATTAAAAAATCAGATGGGGATAGCACAAGAGCAGTAGAACAAGAACTGGGGGTCATAACGGAACACAAGTAGAATATGAATCAGCAAAGCAGTGCTATCATTTTATAAAAGTAACACAATCTTGGGACATGGGGGAATCATATCCAAGAGGTGGGAAGTAATTCCTTCATAGATCACCCAGTGCCCTGCACACAGTAGGCAGTTAAGAAAAGTTGGTGAATTTGATGAATCTTAACACTGATCACATCCCTAATAGAGTACTGAATCCAGATTTAGATTCCAAGCTTTAAGAAGACTCTGAAACAATTAAAGACTATTCGAAGAAAAGTAGTAAGGATGATCAAAGGGATAGAATTCAGCGGTGGGGAACCTGAGGTCTCAAGGCCAGTTGCAGCCCTCGAGGTCCTCAAGTGTGGCTCTTTGACCGAATCCAAACTTCACAGAACAAATACTCTTAGTAAAAGGATTTGTTCTGTAAAACTCGGACTCAGTCAAAAGGCTGCAACCAAGGACCGAGGCCACATGTGGCCTCAAGGCTGCAGCTTCCCCACCCCTGGAGATAGAAAGGTCCTTTGAGAAGAAAAAAAAAAATTGGAGTTCTTTTGTTAAGAAACATGAAGAACAATTTGGTAATAAATTCTTGAAGAATGTATTAATAAAGAAGGTGCTGGCTTTGAGTCATCTACCTTCAATGCGTAACAGAAGACAGAACAGGAGGACACAAGGTCTGTATACAGAAAAGATTTTCTGATGATAAGAGCCACTAACCCTTGGAAACCCACCCTCAAGTCTCAAGAACTTCTGGGAAAGAACAAAAAAAAGTCCTTGGGTGGATCCATAGAGGTCATGGAATCATAAGACCGAGATCTTCAGGCTTAGAAGGGATGCAGGAGCTATGGGTTTTCCATTGCTTAAGCATGCTCTGGTCAGAGGAGAGAGACACAGGAGGAGGAGAACAGTTCCTCTGCTTTCTTTCACCACTTAAGAGTCTATGCTTACGTAAGGGCTAGCTCCTTGTAGGGGACGGGGAGGAGCACAGAGGAGACCGAGGCGATGAAAAAAACCGAAGTAGCAATAAAATTCTATTTTTTAAAATAAGTGTCTGTGTTTCTGTCAAATTTTACATCCTGGATTCTGGCTTTATTTGGAAAGAGGATGAGCATTTTACGTAATCGAAGTTCACATCTCTATAGCATTTTACAACATGTTTTTCTCACAACTGACCAGATGCATGTAGTGCCCATTCTACTATTTCCTTTCTGCTGCTGAGTTAACAAAGATTAAGTGACTTGGAATTCACAGGCATTAGGGCTGAAAGGAACCTGATATACCATTCAGTCCAACCCTCTTAATTTAAAGATGAGAAAACCAAGACTCTGAATAGAGAAGAGACTTGCCAAGGTCACATAGGTATGAAGTACAGAGTCAGAATTGGATCTGGGCCAACTGGGTGGTGCCATGGATGGCAGACCTGGAGCCTGCCAAAAGCCCTTACTAGCTCTGTGACTCTGAACAAGTCACTTACCCCCTATGAAGCTCAAGTTCCTCAGAGATAAATTATGCATAATAACAGCACATACCTCCCAGTGCTATCATAAGAGATAACAAGGGAGAAGTGCTCTGCAAACTTTAAAGTGTTCTATAAATGCTAGCTATTATAATAATAATAATAATAATTATTATTATTATTATTATATAAATGCTAGCTAGGTGGCTCAGCGGAAACAGCACTGGTCCAGGTGTCAGGAAAACTCAAGTTCAAATTTATGTCAGTCAGACTCTCGTTAGCTGTGTGACCATGGAAAACTTGCTTAACCTCTTGTAGCCTCAGTTTCCTCATCTGCAAAATGGGGGTGGTAATAGCATCTACCTCCCAGGCTTATTGTGAAAATCAAATGAGATAATAATCATAAAGTAAGATACATTGTAATATAAAACATAATAATTTATATGAGATATAAAATTATATATTATAATATAAATATGCTATAAATTATTATAATAAAGTATAATAATTATATTGTGTGTAATTATTAAATTATAAAGATAATAATTATAAATTATTTTATGAATAGATTAGCACAGTGTCTGGAGCATATAAGCACTATATAAATATTAGCTAGGAAGAGAAGGAGGAAGAGGAATATTTTTTAAATATGGTACCCTTGAGCTGCCTCTAGATAAGTGTTCTTCCTACTGTACCTTACTATAATTCTCTAGAATTAGTTCTGTATCAGTTCATGAATTGGTACCCTTGTGACTTAGATGAATGTCAGCTTTGAAAAGTACCTAGCTTACCTCCTATACTGTGAGAGAAGCTGTCTCACTTTCAATTACATTTCTCTAGAGGTTACAATGTGGTTAAGGCTATGTATACACACCCACATACAAACTCATTTAGAGAAAGTCCAATCCCTCTCCGAACTCCTCATACAAAAGTGCTATTGGGAGGTTGGGGCACAGAGGGCTTCACATACCTGGTGAGCGCTGGCCTGTAGCAAATTCCCTAAATGCTCCACGAGTTCTGAAAATGTGGGTCTCTGCTTGGGATCTCCACTCCAGCAGTCTAGCATGGTTTGGTACCTAGAAGACAACAAGAATGAAGGTCAAGTTCTCTGATCTCCTTCGTCTGGATGGGAGGGTGATAACGTCTTAACTGAATGGCTAGTGTAAGACAGAAATTGGGCTAGGCACCATGGAGAACCCAAAGAGGCATGAATCATAAAAAATAGCATATAATAGCTGAAATAAGTGGAACAGACAAAACACACTATTGAAAGTCCAAAAAGGAAAGAACTCTTTGAACGTGAATGAGGACGGGGGATCTGACAGAATACTGGAATCTTGGAGTTGGAAGGGACCTCAAAGGCCATCTACTTCAATCCATACTTCATAAAGAATCCCCACTACAACATACCCAACCATTCATCATCCAGGCTCTGCTTTAAGACCACCAATGGGGAGGAACCCACCACCTCCCAAGGGAGCCCGATGCACTGATGAAGAGGGATGGAAATGGGCATTGTAGTTGTGGGGCACACTGGAATGCTTGTCTTTGAGGAAGTCTTACATTTCAGGGGTAGTGTACTCAGGGGCCCTCATTCGGGTTCCTTCTTTCAATCGCCTGCAAAATTCCTCGTCTATTTTTACCCCAGGATATGGGGAGGCACCTGGAATGAAAAGGTAAATGAGATCTCTCTATTCCCACCTCCCACCTACCCTACTACCCTGAAGGGCTGCATTATAATGGAAGGAGTATTTGCCTTGGAGGCTGAAGACTTAGATTTACATACAAGTCCCAATGCTTAAATAATTCTTGTTAAAGGTCTGTATCTGTCTGTCTTTTACAAAGAAGGTATAATATTTGCACTACCTTTCTCCCAGGGTTATTGTGAGGTTAGTGTTTTATAAATCTTAAAATTCCAGGGAAGTCTATGTCATTTTTATTACAGAGGATCACAGGAAGGAAGGAAACAGGCATTTATTAATCATGTACTATGTGCCAAGTATTGTGTTAAGTGCACTACAAATATTAGATAATTTGATCCTCACAACAACTCTGAGAGGAAGGTGCTATTATTATCCCCATTTTATAGTTGAGGAAACTGAGGCAAACAGAGGTTAAAATGACTTGGATTTAGGTCTTAGAAGCAATCTTGCAAGCCATCTAGCCCAACACCTCATTTTACAGATGAGCAAACTGAGGTTGAGACCTCAAATGACTTGACCTAGGTCATGCAGATAGTAAGCGGCAGAGATTCAAACACAGATCCTCTGATTTCAAAGCCAATGTTCTTTCTATTATACCAAGCGATAATGCATGTAAAATGCTGTCATCACTATATAAATTTAAATTATTCTTCTTATTCTTTTATTATTATTACTGCTATTATTAATCCATGTCCACCCTTCTAGTTATTAACATTCAAGCATGAAATGTAGCCTTGCCCAATGAGGCATAAAAACAGGGACACAGAGAAGAAGGCACACTGGTCCCACTGGCTTCTATCTCTTGGCTTTCATATCCAGAGGCTGGATGAGTTGAAAAGAAGTGACTTACCCAAGGAAAATATTTCCCAGAGCAAAATTCCAAAGGACCACACATCACTCTGAATTGTGTATACTCTATCAAAAATGGTTTCTGGGGCCATCCATTTCAAAGGCAGTCGAGCCTATAGACCATAAGAAGAATTAGAAACCATTGAAGAAAAGCAAAAAGATTTCTGTTGTTCCTAAAACACCCCCTCGAAACAGTGGTAGATTGTCTTTGAAACTTACGTCTCCTTTCCTGACATAATCTGGGTCTTTGTAAATGTCCCGGGCTAAGCCAAAGTCACAGATTTTGACCACGTTCTTCTCTGCCAAGAGGATGTTTCGAGCTGCTAAGTCCCGGTGGATACACTGCAATGGGAAGAAAGCATGTGCGTGTATGTGTATCAGGTCTTGTCTCTGCACAGCTGATCACTTTGACATCTGCTGGGACCTCATGGGCTGAGGTCAAATAGTATAAAAAATCTGGGGCTTTTTTGGAGGAGGAGGGGACCACACACCTCATGTCTCACATCAGAAAAGAGACTGGTTACCAAGGGAGGTGTTAACAGTTTTTATCAACATTAAAAAAAACGTTTATAAGCTGAGTCTACCCACACATCTGCTTATTGAATAACCACTCCAAGCCTTTGGGGTTAGGTAATCAAATTATGTGATGACGATAGTACAGAGCAGGTTTAGATGTAAATAGATTTATTTTGGCCACAATGAAGAGTGTGTTTCTGGTCACATCCACATATCCCCTTCCCTCTGCTAGATGCTTTTCTGGGCACAAAACACCATATATAGCTAACAGTTTCAGCCAGGGTGGGATGTATTTCTGAATGAGTGCACAGGCGTCAGATGTCAGACAGCCTGATTGGCTCATCCAGTCAGCTTCTCTAGCCCCCCAACCAGTTGATGCTGTATTGGACCTCTCAGGGTGTTTTCCAGAGTAGCTCCTTTCATCTGGAAGTGTTGCACTCCCACATGAGTCTAATAAGCTAAATGCAACCTGTTATAAAGTTAAATTACTAGTATACTAAAAAATCATATTAGTTATGCCTCGAATTGTCTTCTTTTCTTCTTTCTTTTTTTTTTTTTTTGGTGAGGAGAGGAGGGCAATCCTCCATTTTGAACTCTTTATTCAATGTTTATCACCATTTAATTTTCTGCTTCAGGCAGCTCTAGATTTTTTTTCTTTTTTTCTTTTCTTTCTTTCTTTCTTTCTTTCTTTTTTTTTTTTTTACTGCTGGTGGAATGGTATATGGAACTTCAAGAATTCTAAATAATAATAGCCAACATTTATATTGAACTTTAAAGTTTGCAAAGCATTTTACATATAATTATCTCATTTGATCCCTACAGTAACAACATTGTGAGATTTATTGTTGCTGCTTAGTGGCTTCAGTCATGTCTGACCCTTTGTGACCCCATTTGGGGTTTTCTTGGCAAAGATACTGGAGTGGTTTGCCATTTTCTTCTCCAGCTCATTTTATAGATGAGGAAACTGAGGCAAACAGGGTTAAGTGACTTGCCCAGGGTCACACAGCTATTAAGTGTCTGAGGATGGTTTTGAACTCAGTTTTCATGACTCTAGGCCCAGTACTCTATCCACTGTACCACCTAGCTGCCCCCATACTGTCAGATAGATGCTATTATTTCACCCATTTTACAGATGAGGAAATTTGAATGAGAGAGATTAATTGATTTGGCCAGGTTCCAAAAGTTAATATAGTATCTTTGTGACTCCCACCTTCCATACAAAGCTATCTCTTAGAAGAGTTGTTGTTCAATATAGCAGGAGGAAAATGTAGGAATAGAGAAGGTTGTCCTTTTCAAAGGAAGATTGAGGACTGTGGGAGGCAATTGGAATATTGGGTATGATCCTAGAGGTGGAATCAGAAAGATTTGGGTCCAAATCTCACCTGAGACACTTAATAGCTATTAGCCTAGGCAAATCACTTAATGCTCTCTCAGGCTCAGGTCTCCAATATGTAAAATGAGTATAATTAATGCTACTACCTCCCTATTTGTCATAAAGATCACGTCAGATAATATGAGAAACTTTGCAAACCTTAAAGTGCTATTATTAAATACATTTATTTAATCAATTAAATTATTATTAAAGTGCTGAAGTATGATCTACCATTATTATTATCACACATCAAAAACCTTCCATAAATAACAAAGGATCTCAGGAGAGATGTGTAAATAGAAAACAAGGTCAGAGAGACTGTCACCCTAACAATCCCACCACTTTGAATTAATACAGAACTTTTTTTTTTGGCTACTGGAAAAGCCTTCCATTGTGTTTCCTAAAAGGATGGAGCAAAACAAAGAATTTTAAGCAATAGACACAGTCTGCCAGTTAGCTCAAGAGCTGCCTTATTTATCCTGACACTCAGGTAGCATACAGATGCCAAGAAAGACAGAGGTTGGTTGCCCTTTTCTCTTTTCATAGTCAAGAGAGGTCTGGATGACTTGACTCTCTAGTCTTAAAACAAAACAAAAGAACAACAACAACAACAAAAATCACTGTTCAATTCCTCCACCAGGGCAAAGGGACCCAGGGAACAGCTTATTCCTTCTCAGAGAGACCCCACAAGACACCCAGTTTCCTGTCTCGTCTCCAGGGCAAGGAGAAAACATGGGCTGCCTAACAGGAAGTGTCTGAAGCTATGGGATCAGAAGGCTCCGGAGGACTTTAAAGTTGGAAAAATAAATTGGGTTAGGGATTTCATCCCTAGGCTATGAGAACTTGAGCGGAAAAGGTAGAAAAAATACTCTTAAGTTTTCTTATTCCCTTGGGAGGCAAGTGTAGTCAGAGAGACCTTGTTGACTGTGAATTTTTTCCCCTGAAATTCAATTGATTTTTCTTTTGTTTAATTTTAAATCATTATTTGTGGTCTTTTCAAGAGGAATGGTTTCAACCAATTGCTGTCCCGCTTTCAGATATCTGTAGCCCAGCACGTTCCCACTTCAGTCTTTGTTTAGCTTGGATTTCTAATTTTAGCTCTTTTAATCTCTCATCTTAAATCTGTCCTTCCCAGCTTTTAATTATACTACAAATAAATGCTTTTTGAAGGGGTGATGACTATAGATAAAGTAAAAATAGCCCCCACCCCACCCCCAAGTCCTTGATGTCTAGCATAATTGTAGTATCCCAGGTCAGGTCCCTTTCCTTACTCAGTTTTCCTTTCAGAATTCTTCAGCCTCAAGAATAAATTACAATCCATAAATAGAATACTTGGCACCTCTTCCTTTTCTATTTAGTGATGTGGGGAAATATATAGAAATAGTAGCTAGAGAACTGACCTCAGAATTGGAAATGTCTGAGTGCAAATCCTGCCTCTGACACATACTGTGGGATCTTGGGTATATCACTTAACTTCCTAGTCCCCCAGAAGACTCTCTAAGACAGGGGTCCTTAACCTTTTCAGGGTTTTGGGCCCCTTTGGTTATTGGGGAAACCCTATATACTCCCTCAAAGAAAAATGTTTTTAAATAATTGAAGGAAGAGCTAAAATGCATTATGAGATTAGTAAAAATTAAGATGTGATTTGTTTTCTCATCTGAGTTCATGAACCCTACCCCCAATCTATCCACAGAACCCTTTGGGTCCCTTGGGCTCCAGGTTAAGTAACCCTGACCTGGTAAATCACAGATATGCAACTAATATGCATTGGTAGAGGTAATTTTCTCACTGGAAATTCCTTAATTGTAGGTCTGGGCAAAAGCTACTACTACTTCTACTACTTCTACTATGTCTACTACTACTACTACTACTACTACTACTACTACTACTACTACTACTACCACTGCTACCACTACTACCACTATTACTACTTCTCCTATATATTTATATACTACTCCCACTCCATCACTATACCACCACCATCATTACTATTACCACTACTATGACCACCATGACCACTATGATCACTTTTGCAACTATCATCACTCTTCCTACTACCACTATTACTATTGCTTCGGCTATAGCACACGACCTAATTAGCCCTGGTACTCCACTGACATTGCTTACTTTGCGTGATGCCAAAAACTCCATGCCCTTGGCCACCTGGAAGCTGTAACAGATAAGATGCTCCAAGCTCAGAGAGTTCTTGCACAGATCTTCAGCAGCTGTTTGGAAAGGCAAGGTGACAGTGGTCAATGAATGATACTCCTTTCCCCCCAGATTATTAGTGTAATAATAATAACTCCATGACCTGGAAATTAAACTCAAAGAATTAAAAGCAGTGGGAATTCTTAGAATGAATCGCAATATCCTCTTTGTGTCCTCAGGGTGGAATGTGAAGTTACAATATGTTCTCATATTTTGGGAGCTGGAAGAGAGGCGAGAGCTAAGATTGGAATAAGGAATGGGGAGTTTGAGGATAACTGTTTTTGGTAGTTTATTGCTTTGGATACTTTCCTGTTGTTCCTGTGCCCAGACTGATAAACAATAGTATCATATCAAGAAGTCTAAAAATAAAACAATAATATCCAAGTTTATTAAATTTCTTTTCTCTAAGCCTCTGCAGGACAAAGGCTAAAAGAATAAGAGATAATATCCTAAGGACGAAAGGAAAACTAGTCCAATTGTATTTACTTTCTCTTTCTTACTTTTAGACCAAAAAACTAAAGCCTTTCAGGTTAGGCCTAAGTGTGGGCCTCCTTCTTCAGAAGGACAATTCAGCAGCCCTAAGATTCAAACATGGGATGAGTTCAGATAATGCCATTATTATTCATTGCAAATGGGTACAAATGAAAAGTAAAAACCAAAATGCACCACTCTCAAGTGCTTCTCCTAAATTCTAAGAGATGAGGATGGCAGGGGCCCATGCATGACGCCTTTTCTGGTAACAGAATTAGTCTTTCCTTAGAATACTTGAATCCCTTTACTAAAAGCTGTAGTGTTTCAGAGATATCCAAGGAGAGAAGAGAATGCATAGAAAGCCCAATTGTTGACAGAACTCTCCCAAGTTCCCAACGATTTCTTAATTTCCAAATATGACGGTGTTTTCTCAGTCTGTATCCTTTTTGACCCAGAATATGACACTGTTGATCACCCTTTCTTCCTGGATTTTGTTTTTTTCTCTAGGCTTTTGGGACACTGTTTTCTCTTGGTTCTCCTATTTGTACAACCATTCCTTCTCAGCATCCTTTAGTGGATCACTGTCCTGACTGCACCCTGAAACTGTGGTTGTTCGCCAAATATTTGTTCTGGAACCCTTTCTCTTCTATCTATAATACCTTACTTGGTACCCTCATCAGCTCCCATGGGATTAATTACCATCTCTACACAGATGACTCTGAAATCTTTATTCTCTTTCCTGACTCCAGTCCCACATCATCAATTCCTAGACATTTGCAACTGGATATCCCATAGCTACCTCAAAGTCAACATGTTCAAAACAGAACTAATTGTCTCTCCCCCACCCCCAACCTATCCCTCTTCTGAACTTTTCTAATATTGTTGAGGGTATCTCCATCTTTCCAGTCTCCAGGCTCACAAGCTTGGTGACATCCCTGACTCCTTATTCTTATTTGCACTACTTATTTATCAGTTTCCAAGTCTTGCCATTTCTGTCTCCACAATGTTTCTCCCCTCAGTCCCCTTTTTCTCTACCTGCAAAGCCACTCTTAGCATCCTCACCATTCTGAACTATTGCAATAGCCTCCTTCCTGATTCTTGCCCTAATCTACCCTCTACATAGCTGCTAGAGTGATTTACCCAAATCTCAGGCCTGACCACGTCATTCCCCTGTTGAATAAACTGTGGCAGCTGCCTCTAGGATCAAATATAAACTCCTCTATTTGGTTCTTAAAGCCCTTCCCAACTTGATCCTAACTTACCTTTCCATCCTTATTACACACTACTCTCCTTCACACTTCCTGTGGTCCTTCAAACTGGGTTTCTTAGTGTTCCTCATACAGAGCACTCCATTTCCCATCTCCATGCCTTTAGACTGGCCATTTCCCATGCCTAGAATGTACTCTCTCCTCAACCTCTTAGCATCCTAACTTCTTTATACCCTAGTTGCTAGTTCAGTCCTCACCAAAACCACCTTGTATCAAGTTTGTATAAATGGTACTCTTTTCCCTCCTATGGAAGGTAAGCTTCCTGAGGGCAGGAACTCTTTCACTTTTGCCTCTTTGTATCCCCAGTGCATGACACAGTGGCTGACACATAGTAAGGATTTAATAAATGTCTGTTGTTTGATTGACATGAATGGGCATGATATCCCTTACCCATAGATATTTCAAAGGTGCTTCATGAAAATGCATGTTTCTAGAGGTTTGTTAGACTTAGAATTCTACAGAATTACAGAATTTTGGAACTGGCAGGGACCACAGAAATCATCTAACCCAACCTCTTCATTTTGCAGATGAAGAAACTGAAGCCCAAAAAGTGAAAATGACTTTTCTATGGCCACAGATAAATTTCTCAGCCAGTTTAAGATTTCAAACCCAACTCTCCTGACTCCTGGAAAAGTATTCTTTTCCCTACCACATTGTGTCCCCTATTATTTGTTTCCCCTTCATTGGTCTTATTGGAGATATTGAACTGTGAAAAAAGGGAGTCTGATAAAGAAATAGATGCCAGGAAATGCTAGAGAGTGTGGGCAAATAATAACAATAACAACATCTAATATTTATGTGGTACTTTGGGGATTTGTAAAGCACTTTACATTCAATATAAGTCTGGGCACTGCCCCTAATTCTTCCTTCTTCCCCTCTGGGGTGAGACGTAGCCTGGTATGTTGGCACTTTGCTTCCTAGAGGGAAAGGAGTCAGATCTAAGTCATTAGTCACCATTTTTCTTTTTTTTTTATAGTCACCATTTTCCACACCACTTCCTTTTCATGCAAACCCCTTCCTCTGTGCCCCCAAGAAGTACCAGCATGCTCCCAGGATTCTAGATTCATAGAGAAGAAAACCTGGAGCTCCCCTCTAGTTCTCACAGGTGAGGTGTCTCTAGCCAAATAAAAAGAGAGGATGCATTTTCCCAGTGAATTTGGCACATGCAAGCCAGAAAGCTGCAATTTTATCAGTGTAGGAAATATCTAGTGTGGAAATTCCTTCCAACAATGAAAATGGGCACCTTGTCGCAGCTTATAGCCTTGGAGAGTTAGCTGGGGCATTGAAAAATTACAAGACTGACAATATATGTCAGATCTAGGACTTAAATTCCAGTTTTCTTAACCCCTAATGTCAACTTTCAATTCACTTCTCCCATGCTACCTCTTAATAAATGTCAATTATTCACTAATTTGGAAATATAGCCTATAGACTTAGGTCATCTGAGATCATGTTATGACTTGGGCAGCTCCAGGTTGAACAGAACCCCTAACTGGAAACCTCATTCTCTTAATAGTCATAGTGCTAACCTGGTTCCTTGTTTAGGAAGAGAGGTCATGGTCCTACCAAGCACGTGTCTGCTTCCCAGAGCACAGGTTTTCATTCTGGCATGTTCAGAATTAAAACCACAGGGTTATTTTTGCCACTGTCTAAGAGAAAGGGATGCTAGAGCATATTAGCTCATCTCATCTTATAACCTTACCTACTTCCACATCTAGGTTTTTAGTGAGGCTGAGTAGAGGCAGTACACCAAAGGGCTAGTGTTCTGTTTATAATTAGAGACTCTCCACTGGAGATAACTTTCCCATTGTCTTTCCCCAAAGACACATAAGTAAAAGCAAAATAGAGTAGATGACTAGTTTACCTTCCTCCTCCTCCACATCACTGAGAGATTTCTCCTCCACAAACCCTGAACTTGCCGAGCTCTGACTACTGGTGATGCTGTCCAATCGGCGTTTAGGGTCCACGGGGATTTCCCCCACATAGTTGTCCTTTCCCTGTTGGAACCGTGAACTTTTGGTCTGGGAAGGAAAAGTTGAAATCACTATGCAAGACAGAATTTCCCAAAAATGATTCACAGTCATAAAAAGAAAAATTCCTGAGACACAAAGCAGTGATTTCCATTAGAAGAGATAGATGCTGATTTGTAGGCATATGGTAATTTTGGTAAAAACTTTGAGAAAGTCCATCCCCCCTAGCTTATGGCTGATATTCCCTAAAGGCTCCTTCCTCTTTTCAATTAAAGGAAGAAATGATTTGTCACCTCCCATTTTTTTTGGTCCCACTTCCCAACATTCTAAGGCTCCATAGAAAGGAATTGACGCCCTCCCCTGAGTTGCTAAATATGACTGGGATAGAAGAAGAATAATCTGAAACTGTCCTTCCTTTTCCTTAGTCACTCCTACCCCAAGCCTCTTTCCCATCTACAATGGATCAGTAAATTGATGTCACCCAAATAAAGCCTGAGAATTATTTTCCCTGAAGGTGAAAAGGAAAGTCTAAAGCATCCAAGAAATAATAGGAGGAGTTTCTAGCCCAACTACAGGAATTTTCTGTTCCTGATAATTTTCTCATGGAATTTCAACTGGAAAAGTAACGCTCATCACTCAGCTGTAGTTCTCTATTTCAAGGTATTGCCAGTTAATTCCACCGAGAGTCTGCCATACCTTGTAGGCAACAAATTCATCCCTCTTGCTCCTTAGGTAAGTCGACAGGTTTCCAAATTTGCAGTATTCTACAATTACCATGAGTGGCCCTGCAGAAGGCAAAATATATTAAAAAAGGAAAAATCTTTTTTTGCCATCTTTCTTCCCCCTTCCCTTTCTTCCTCCTTTACCTTTCCCTTTTCCCTTTCCTTTCTGAAGTCTCTATCAAGCACCAACTCTAACAAGCAAGGCCCATAGTTTTGAGGGGGACAGAAGGCGAATAAACATTGACTAAGCACTTCCTTTGTGCTGAGCCTGAGGGAGACGGGAAGGTTTAGATAAGACACAATCCCTGTCCTATGAGACTTAGTCCAAAATAGGCTAAGATACAAAGAAAACTATTGTTGACACTAATAAATGGTAAGTGTATAAGAGAAGTGTGAGCAAAGTGCCATGGGATGTCCTAAAAGGTCATTCATTGCTGGCCATGGTCATCAGAGCAGGATTAGAGGGGGTAGCACTTGAACTGGGATTTTAAAAATGGGCAGTTATTCAAAACGTAAAGAAGAGGAGCAAGGATGTTGTAGACATAAAGAACACCATGAACTAAGGCATGGAGCACTGGGAAAGGGAAGAATATGGATAGTGAAGAGCAGGGAGGGGAGATAGGGATAGAGATGAATGAGTGAAAAGGCATTTGTTAAGTGCTTACTATGTGCCAGGAACCATGCTAACCCCTAGGGATACAAGAATCAGAAGCAGGGACAGTCCCTGCCCTCAAGGAGCTTACATTTCAATGGACAAGACACCATACACAAAGGAGAGTGGTAGCCAGGGCGGGCACTTTGATCTGAAAGTTATTGGGACGGTGAGTGGGTCCATAGAAGCAAAATGGCAGAGTTTGGTTTCAAAACTGGGAGGATGGTAGGGGAAAGTATGTGATGCATTTGGGAGTGTGTGTGTGTGTGTGTGTGTGTGTGTGTGTGTGTGTGTGTGTGTGTGTGTGTGTGTAGCTTTTCCTAAAACAGTGTTCTGAGAGAGGCACAGAGCCTTCGACTGAAAGTTTTTCTAGGGCAAGTATTAGATTGTGGGGTGCCATGATTGCCTAAGTTGAACTTTTTTAGTAGACAATTAGAAGTTATAGTCCACGTTCTTAATGAGTTTATAATCAGGTAGAAAAAAATTAAATGTGTACACAAATATCTATAACATATAGTAGAATAAAATAAGTTCAAAAGAGAATTACAAAATTCTATGAGAATTTTTTACATCTCATTTAGCCTCTCCCTTGGAAGAGGCTCAAAAAACTCAAGGCCACTAAAAACCTGTACACCACTAGTCTTTTCAACAGCAACAACAATAACATTTTGAGAATTTATTATTTCATTGGTATAGATGCTCCAAACAACAAACAGTTCATCACCTACTGGCCACCTCTTTGGTGATAAACATGAATGATAGCCTAGATTTATGTATGGCATTCGGTGGCTTACCAAACACTTCACCTAAGTTGTTTGCAGCCTAGATAGGGAAACTGAGGCTCACAGAGTTTAAGTGACTTGTCCAAGGTTGTTAGTGAATTTGGGATTTGAACGCAGTCTCTTGACTCCAAATAAGGTGTGTTTTTTTCATTATATCACAGCTGTCTCTCATCATCTGTGCCTTCTGTTGTGCATGCAGTTTATGGGGGAGGGCATCTCAAAATTAGACCCTCAGAACCACCTGTAGTTTCTTACCTCCCGGCTTGGTACAAGCACCAAGAAGATTGACCACATTGAGATGGTGGCCAATATGAATGAGAATCTTTAGCTCAGACATGAGGGCTCGATGTTCACTTTGCGTTGCCCCTTCTACAAACATAAAACAAAAAAGTTAAGTTGTAATGTATCAGAAGAGTCTAAAATGGCTACTCTCTTTACCTGAATGCTGGCAACAACCTCCCAGATGATTTTCTTTAAGTGGCACTACTAGCTACCCACCTTTCATTGCAGGAACCTTAGCCACCCATTTTGTCATCTGCTTTGAAGAATGGATAAAGCAAATGGTGGGAAACACCATAATATTGTTCTGTCCTTACCTTTTAGCATTTTGACAGCAACTGTTCTACATGTTGCTGTCTTGTCGATTCCAAAGGCATCAGCCTCCATTACTTGGCCAAAGGCACCACGACCAAGAGGTTTGCCTGGCATCAAAAGAAGATACAGGTTTGGATCAAATTACTCAAGGGATGGACTAAGGAAGTCAGGGGTAGAAAGTATCTGATCTCGTCTGGCCCATATCTGAGAAAGAAACCCCTTCACAACAGCTCTGACAATCTGGTCGTCTGCCTTCTGCTTAAAGAATTCCACGGATGGAAGAGTCACTACCTAATAAGGCAACTCATTCCACTTTGAACAATTCTGATCATTAGGAAGTTTTAGCTTATGTTAACCTCAAGTCTGAATCTCTGCTGCTTCAGAAAAAATCCAACCCCTCTTCCACATGATTACCTTTTAGATAATTGAATGCTAGCACTTTGGGAGCAGAGATTATTTCATTTTCAGTATTTGTATCCTCAGTGTTTAGCAGAGTGCCAGGCATATAGTAGGCACTTAGGAAATGCTTATTAATTGATTGATTGAAAGTGGTTAACAGGTCCTTGCTAAGTATTCTCTTCTTCAGCCTAATTACATTCAGTTCTTTAAATTGACTCTCATATAGCATGGTTTAATGAATGAAAGTCCTCCCAACATAACTAAATAAATGGTCACTTCATGCCAACTCTTGACATTTGTACCTTCACATCTTTCATTTGCATCTACTTCTGGCCGCTTACATAGCTACCACCTTGGTACACTCAGACTATTCTAATTGGTCTCCTTGTTTCAAGTTTCTCCCCGCTTGAGTCTATCCTTTACTTAGCTGTCAACATGATTTTCTTAAAATGCAGATCTGACTAGGTCATCCTTCCTACTTAATAAACTACAATGGCTCTCTATTACCTCCTGAATCAATTATAAAATCCTATGGTTGGCATTAAAGCCCTTCAAAACTTGGTCTTTTCCTGCGTTTACAACTTACTCCCTTCTATGCACCCTAAGATCCATCTTCACTGACCTTATTCCTCAAACTAATGACAATCCATCTACTGATGGCTGCCTCTCATATCTGGAAGACTCTATAGCTTCACCTCTGTCTCATAGCTTCCCTGCATTCTTTCAAGACTTAGCTTAAATCCTACCTTCTTAATGAATCCTTTCCTCACCCCCCACAAACCCTGTCCCCCAAATCTTTCTGTCTTTCCTCTGTCTTACCTCCCATCTACTCTATACTTATCTTGTATGTACCTGGTTATTTACATGTTGTCTCCTCCATTAGACTGTGAGTTCCTTGAGGGCAGGGACCATGCTTTTGCCTTTCTTTGTATACCCAGCACTTAATGTAATGACTGGACCATAGTAAACACTTAGTATATGCTTCTTGACTAACTATTAATCCCAAAGGGACAAATATCCCTAACCCAGATTTGTATATTCTCTGTCTTTTGAACAGACTTCCCTTGACACTATGTAGATGTATCTATCCAGCATCTTTGGAAGAGAATGTGACCTGGTAAATCTGATCTCCAATTAGGGTTATATGGAAACTCACCTAGCTTCAGCCTGTCTCTGGGGAATTCCCACTTGCTAGCATCGTAGGGAAGGCGCTCACAGTGCTCATCCAAGGGCAGCTCATCAGGATCCATGATGATGGACAAGTATCCAGTCTTTAGTTCCCCTCCATTGGCCTGGAAAACACAACCCTTTCCTGTCACATACACCACATTTTGTTGTGTGCATTGGGTTGAGGGGGAGGGTGTTGGTAGGAGTTGTGTGTGGCCACATTCCCGATGCTTCATTTCCCAGTAAAAATTCACTGAGATTGAAAGCCATCACAATGCACTCCTAGCACCATAGTGCCAGAGTGCCCTCCTGCTCCCACAGGGTTCATAATTAAGTGTTTGAGTCTTAATAACTGAAGACAGTTCAAGCACATTTCCCCTCTATTGGCCTCTATCAATTAAAACCCAGTGGCTAGGTCCTTAGAAAACTAGGCAAGAATGACATAGCATTGAAAGAAAAATGTCCCTGTTGATTCAACAACAATGGGAAGAAACAACACAAAGAACCCCAGTCAGTTTCCATTTGTCAGGGAAAACCAATGCTTATGGGACAGTAGGAAAATGGTTTTGTTACCCGCTTAATGGTCCGGAGGATGATGACAAGAAGCAGCCAAAAGAACATGGCAATCACGGCTGTGCCAACCAAAATAATGAGCTCCAGGTTTGTCTTTTCCTGAGCACCTGGGAAAAAACAATTGCATATGTCAGAAAGGGATGGAAAGCCATCGATATGAGCTACTACACATATCTAACTGAGTTACCTGAAGTGCTTAAATTTTAAAAGTTCAATGAGAGAAAACAAGTCATCCCTGGGAGATAGTTTACAAGATTGGCTAACTTTAACAAAGCCCACAAATGTAAATGGAAAAGATGGCAAAAGACATTGATTATTCAAGGAAACTGTCAGTAATAAGGAATCAAAAAATGAAGCCATACAGCGATTAGAGATAAATGTAAAATACTACAAAAGATTTAAATATAGAAAACATTGAAAAGCCCGACACTGAATTAAAGGGTAAAGGAAAAATAATAGGTAATAGAAACAAAAAGTCTTATCATTTTGTGAATAAGTCAGTTTTACTTTGTTAATCTATGTTTTGATTTTTTTGTGATGTGTAAAATTTTCAGAAAAGATCAACTCCTTTAGGAAACCAGGGCCTGGAGTAAATGAAAGGAGACACTGATGAGGAGAGTAGGAACCTGAATGAATAAATCAGAAACAACTGGGAACCCATTAACCATCCCTAAGAAGTAGGTATTCAGAACTCACACAATTTCAAAGATGGAAGAGACCCCAGAGGACATCTAGTCTAACCTATACCAAGCATATCTCCAAAAAGTGGTCTTAGACTTTGCCTGAGGAGAAAACTCCATCACCTCCTGAGGTCACCCATTCCATTTTGGAATAGCTCTAATTCTTAGGAAGTATTTCCTTATACTGAAGCTTCCAGAAAGAAAACAGAGGAGTAGATAAGAGAGGGTGGCACGTAGAATCTGGGTGCTGTTGGAGGGTGGTCTTCAAAGTGGGAGGGGGCACACCATGACCCCAAGGGGTGAATGATCAGCCAACTGGAGGGTCAGAAGATGTGGATCATATTGTAACCAACCTATGATAATTAATCATTGGTCTTTTTTCCAACACAACCATCCTACCCACTTCACCCATTATCACTGCCACCATCACTACTCTACTCTTCTCACTGCTGTCTTCCCCGGATCTTGGCCTCTTTCTTTCTCTTCTAGACATTGGCCAGTTAGGACAATTATACCCTGACCAGCACCCAGATACTTATGTAGAAAAAATCCCTTCTCCAACCTGTTCACATTCACACCGTGCTCCTCCCCCTTTTTTCCCCTCCCTCCATCACTTAGGGTGGGAGGTTGTTAAAGGTGAGGAAAGAGTGACCTTTTTGATTTTTAGGAGGAAAGTGAATCACACAGAATGAGCAGGCATTAATGGATTGTGATTTGCAGTGTAAATACATTCTTTTCCCCCAAACCCACCCCCTGTTCCAAGCTTTCTGATTTCTGTCGAGGGCAGCACCATTCTTCCAATTATCCAGACTCCAAGCCTAGAAATCATTCTGGATTCTTCATTCAAGCTACAGATCTCACCCAATTAATTGCCACATCTAACACTACAATGTTTCTCATATCTGTCTTCTTTTTATTCAGACACCACTCTAGTCCTGGTGCTCGTAACCTCTCCTATAGACAACTTCGATAGCCTCAGAATTGACCTCTCTGCCTTACCCCAGTGAGAGTGGAGACTCTCACTCCTGATCTCACCCTACTCCAATCCATCCTCCACAAAACTACAAAAGGGATTTTCTTAAAGGCTACTGGGAGGCACAATGGATAGAGGACTGGGCCTGGAGTCAGGAAAACCTGAGTTCAAATCTGGCTTCAGACACTTCTGAGCTGTGAGACCCAGGATAAGTAACTTAACCTCTATCTGTCTCATTTTCCTCAACTGTGAAATGGGGACAACAATAGCACCTACCTGCCAAGGTTATTGTGAGGATCAAATTAAATAATATTTGCAAAATGCTTAGCACTATGCCTCACACATAGTAGGAGCTAAAAAAATGCTTGTTTCCTTCCTTCCTTCCTTCCTTCCTTCTTTCGTTCCTTCCTCCCTCCCTCCCTTCCTTCCTTCCTTCTTTCCTTGCTAAAGCTCTGGTCTGACCACATCACGCCTCTATTTTATAAACTCCAGTAACTCCCTATTAACTTTAGGATAAAATATATCATCTTTATTTCATCAATTTTGAATTTCTATTTTTTCAGTGGAAGGTTTTCTTACATAATTAGTAGTATAGTAGTATATGTATACATATATAATTTATAAATAAGTTAATATATGTGTATTAAGGGTTCTTGCTCAAAAATATTTTACTGATGTGGATGCCCCACGTAGGCAATTTAGAGACCACTACTCTATAAGATGAAAAACCTTAAGGAGATGGAAAATTTAAGAGCTAGTTGAAACTTTTAATCTAAGAATAAATAGGAAAGAGGTGATAAGGAGGCAATTACTACTTTTATTATCAAGCTAAGTACAGACTAAAAACAAACTGGGGCACAAGTTATGAAAATGGCAAAGGGCAGAATGGAGGTAGCTGAAAGATAAACAAATAATAGTTAGCAAAATAAATGCTAATAGATAATGGCAACATGGCTAATGTACACTTTGGAGTATGGTTTATGTTAACTGAAATATTTTACTATCTATATGAGAAAGTGAAGTATCATTGGGAAACTAATGGATACCCTCATTTTTCATTTCAGGTTGATTTTTTTGGTCCAAGACTGAGGTTTCTTCAGGGTAGAGAATTTTCAGTGTGGAAACTCTCACTAATGAAGCAGTTCTGCTATTCATCCAAAAACTTCAGAACCAGAACCATGTTGTTAACCACACATTAAGACAAGTCCAACAAAATCAGTTAACAACTTATCCATCACTGCTCTGGTCTCCAGGCCATTGCAGAACAATTCTTCATAGATATATTAATATTTATGTAATATATTTATTTATTTAATAATAATTATTTGTTCTTTGGGTGGATTATGAAGAGATGCATTAGTGAGCTTCTTAATCTGAAATCCCAGATACTTGTCCTTCTTATCTGATACATATGCCAGAACTATTTAAAATTATGAACATGACAAAAATCCACAAACATTAATATTTCCATATACAAAGATCCCCCAAAAATTGTATATGAAATTGTGTACCTCTCTTACAGCTAGTTTTTTTTAAGCATATACTCAATATAACATTGTCATGCCAACACTGGTTCTTTTTGTCAGTGTCCCCTTTTGAACTTCCTTCTGCTTTCTGTGTATTTTTTTAGCTCTTTCATAAATCTTTTTTCTTTCTTTTCTTCTCTTTTTTTATGTCACTATCACTATTTTTCCTACTTTCTCCCATAACTCCCCCCACCCAAAATAAATAAAACACTCCCTTGTAAGATACAAAAAGTCAAGAAAAACAAATGTACATTTGGCTGTGTCTGAAAGTACGGGTTTCATTTGGCATCTCTGGTCTATCACCTCTATAATTCACTTTTAATAAGATTTAACCCAATGGAAATCATAAAAAGCCTTTTCTCTCTGAGCTGCATGGATATAAAGCATCATCTTTATGGATATCCTTATAAGATGGTGAACTTCTTTCTCCTCCCAAAGTAAATATACTTCTAGCATTAATACAACAAATGAAAGGAGATACCAGAATGGGAAGGGAAATCTTCAGTTGGTCCAGCTAACATTGTTTCCCCAATAACAATAGGAAGGCTTAGAGAACATCATAAGATAGTAGCTAATTCTAGAAGGAACAGAAGGAAAAACTCTTTAGTGTAGTAGCAACTTCCCACTGACCTTCTACCATGATAACAGTCTCAGCTTTTGCACATCCAAGGACATTACAGGCATGGCAGGTGTAGAGACCTCCATCTTCTTTCCTTACCCGACGAATAGTTAGGTTTTGGTTTCCATCTTTTAATACAATTCCTGGTGGGATGGGGTGAAATGGTAATTCTTATTTAGGTCAATGTTTGGTGCCTGATTTTTACCCTCTTCCCCCAAAGAACAAAAATATAAATTTTAATTCCTGTTTTTTAGGTTCAGATTTTGACTAGTGTCGATGAGCATTATAAAGAATGTGACTCCTAGTCCATGAAATAGGCCCGTCCAATACAAACTAGGATTGACATTTGCCTTTAAATGAATCATATAAGGAAAAAGAAATAAATCACAAAATGACAAGGTTTTTGATAACTTCACCTGGAAAAATTCAACAAGAAAAGTAGAGCAACAACTCACCCGAGTCCTCGACAAGTGTTTCATTATCTTTAAACCATGTAATCTGTGGAGGAGGAATTCCAGAGGCTGAGCAAGAAACTTCAATGGTTTCACCAATGTTTGTTGTCTGGTTCTCCAAGTTTCCTGTGATCATGGGTGCTACACGCCCTGTTAGTATAGAAAAAATTGTGCAGGCATATATATTTTAGTCATGTATATACATATATGTCATATACTTTTTTTTGCTTTCAGCTACTTGGTGATTCTTTGTGAATACTTAATTCAAAAAGCATTAATTAAACATCTACTATGTGTAAGGCTTTGCATCACCATCGTCATATGACAACTGTCCAGCTGAATGTTGAGTTTTCACTAAACAAAGCCTGCCTAATAATAAACTGTGTTATCAGGAACGTCTTGGAAACAGTATGGGATGGTAGAGTCCAAACAACATCCTCATCACACGTGTCCAATGTCACCCATGTGCACATCTCTAACTACACACCTGTCCTTAGGAAATTTCTCCTTTGAGTATTCTTGGAAATCTACAGTACTTTTTTTCCCTATAAAATGAAACCTGCCAAGGGGGTGGCACATATACACAGGGAAGACGTGTCAGCAGAGCTAGGGCTAAGTAAATTGGAAGCTGCCTAGGCCACAACACAAAAGGGGTAACAATTTAATATTACCACTTATAAATGCACATGCTTTAATGACATAAAAGCCCAGTCTTTGTGGCATACAGGTCCTCATTTTATGATCAATGAAGTTGTAGATGTCACAGTAAAATCTCAGAGTCTCCAGTGGAGAGCAACACATGAGAAGGCAGTTTCCAAATCTTGCCAGGCACACCCATGCCTCCTTTGGGGTTTCCATCTGCACTTAATGAAAAGACTCAAGTACTGGGGAAATGTCTGTGTGAGAAAAAATAGGAACCTGCTGGTCTGCTTAAGTGTACATCAAAATTCAAAAGACAAATTTGCTCAATAATAATCTTCCCAGGCAACTAGGTGGCTAAGTGGATAGAGCTGGGCCTGGAATCAGGAAGACCTGAGGTCAAATCCAACCTCAGATGCTTACTACCTGGGCATGTCACTTAACCTCTTTTTACCTTAATCCACTGGAGAAGGAAATGGCAAACCACTCCAGTATCTTTGCCAAGAAAACCTCATGGACATATAGATTTGGTTGCAAAGAGTCAGACACAACTGAACAACTACAACATCTTCTCAGTCTTTTTAACCAGAGGATTTTCCCATTGAAACACTTTGGTCCTCTGGTTACTGCAACCTTGTCTTGCCTAAGTGTGCAGAAGTATCTGGCCTAAAACAATGAAACATAAGGCAGTTTTGTTTTGGAGGCGACATCACTTCAAAGCTCAGAAAAATGAGGTCACCTTGGTCATGTACTATATTGGATATAATCAGTTGCATTAGCCTTTTTTGTCTAATTCTAAGAGAAATTAAGTCAGAAAAAGATGTCTGAGATCTTGGGAAGTTGTAATTCCTCCCTGTATATTCATAACTACAGAAAAGATAAGACTCTCCTCCACACCTCTAGCCCTTCAGTAGTCCTTTTTATCCAGACCAGGGGTGGCATTGGTTAAGTTTTGACTGGGTCCCTATAGGAAAGTCTCTTTTCCCCAAACATCTCTCCCAATAATGCCTGAAATTCTACCATTAGGGAGTCATTCTTTTGTGTTATGCTATCCCTCTCTGACAATTCTCTGGGGGAGGGGGAATGAAGATGGTTCCCTCACCCAAGGGTAACACCTTAAGACACTAACACCTTAATGTGAATGAGTTCCACAGAACTTGTTTGCTAGGAACAGAGGTTAGGGATGCATGAGAACAATGAGTATTTTGGTAAAGGGGGACACTGAAGAAAAAAAAAGGTGAGGGAGGAAGGAGATGAAGTTATAAAGGCAAACTTCACCTACTTCACAATACTGTGTGTGGCCAGTTCTGACTCAGGCCATGATACCCTAGTACATGGTCTCTAATCCCCTGCAAGGGAAGTATACTAATTCCTTAGTATACCCAGAATGGTCATTCCATTCCCTCCAAACCACTTTGGGCCACGTTCCCAAGGAAATCCCAACGGCTCTTGCAGGTCACAAACAGAGCAGCGTCATTCTTCCCATGCCCTAGGAAGCAATTCCCCTCTTCTAGTCTAAGTCAACACTGACAATTATTAATGTTATATGAGCCTCCTACCCCAGGATGGAGGAAGAGATCTTCCTGTCTTATCTTTAATATATCACTGGTATTAGCTAATATCACCAAGCCGGAAGATGGCACATATGGAGTGAGACAAGACCCTTGAAAACCCCATCAGATAAATGTGCAATGATCTAATTTGGGGAGCTTCAAGATGGTAAGAAATGGGTCCAGATGGTAGGATCTAGGCATTTAGCAAAGCACTGCATGTGATTAGGCCCTCAGCATTCCGAGCAGAATGTTGCTGCCAAAAGCTGCATCCATACCTTGCACAGTAAGATGTCTGACCACACAATGTCTTTTCTTAGTCTTCTTGTCCTGAGCCAAGCAGACATAGTCCCCCTGGTCTTGCAATGATATATTCCGCAGCTCTAGGGTCACAATGTCACTTGTGCTGTTGGAGACAATTGTGGCATTCATTTTCAGAAGGGCATCCAAGCTCTTGCAGACAGGCATGGGTAGCTCTCCTAGGTGGTCCTGAGAAGCCCTTGGGCTGATTTTGTACCATGTAAGGTTCTCAAATGTGGATTTTTCTGCAGTGCACCACAAAGACACATTTTCTTGCTCGGTGGGCTGATTTCCAGGTTGAAAATTAATTTCAAGACCCCCTGAAATTAAAAAGCCATCATTAGATTATGTCATCATTCAGCTTATTTTGGCAAGGGAATCAACCCCCCTGCTACCTCGTTGTGACATGGAGGTGATCTGGGGTTCTGAAAGGTTCTTCCATGGAGCACAAGTGGTAGCAGGTTCTACAAGATGGAAAGGACCAGTGATAAGCTCTGTGTTGGCATCTGAAGATCAGCCTGGTTAAATTCAGAGCATTCGGCCACAAAGTGTAAACCACAGCAGCTCACAAAGACCACGCTATGAGGTGTGATCTACACCAGTGGGCAGAGTGGTCACAATGATGAAATCAGAGATCCTTGAAATATGGAAGACAAATGGGATGATTCAACTCCCATATCCCTAAGTGGTGTGGGGCCAAAATTACCCAGTTTTGATTAACCAGAGAGTCACCAAATCTCTACTTTTGCTATGAAATACAAACCTTTCGGAAACAGATTCCTAAAAATTTGTTCATCACATCACAATAAGATGGATGTAACCCTAATATCTCCATCAATGAACATGCATGAATTCTACATTTGCTATTTATAGACTGAGTTGAATAGTTTACTTTCTAGGTGACAGTAAGATAAGCCTCATCTTCTCTGAAAAAATGACTAAGTCTTCCTGCAATGGTGCATCTATGATTGAGAAGTGATCCAAAGGGTAACACAACTTAGCATCTCCTTTCAGATGGATGGAGATCCCTCTTCCCCCTCCAACACACACACACACACACACACACACACACACACACGTGCTATATGCTTACTTGTCACATGGAAGGGGATAATCCTCTCACTGTGTCCTACTTTGTTGACAGCTTCACATTTGTACAGGGATGACACGTTTGCTGCTTGAATCACAATGGTGCTTACAGTCTGTGGGAGAACCAAACAATTTCATATCCTGTGTTTGCCAAAGGCTATAGGTGGCACAGTGGGTAGACTGCTGGGCCTGGAGTCAGGAAGACTAATCTTCCTGAGTTCAAATCTGGCCTCAAACATTTACTAGCTGTGTGATTTTGGGCAAGTCACAGTGGAACTGTTTGCCTCAGTTTTCTCATTTGTAAAATGAACTGGAGAAGAAAATGGTAAACCACTCTAATATCTTTGCCAAGAAAACCCCATATGGGGTCATGAAGAGTCAGAATTGACTGAAATATGTGTATATTCAGACTAAAAGGGAGATTTATGCACATCTATAAATTCATTTTTAGCATGCTCTTCAGTACTGTGACTGCTACACAATCTGTCCAAATATATATATATACATATATATATATACACACACACACACACATATATATATATACACACACACACACATATATATATATATATATATGCTGGGAATTACAGAGGATCCCAATTTATGCTAGATTAGATCATGATAAAAATACATTCAAAGGATCTATTATTTCATTCAAGTAGGGAACTCCCAATATTAGAACTCTGTTCTCCAATGGAGATTGCAACCTGTCTATAACTTAATATGTAAGTCCTAGAGAGTGGACTAAAACACATAGCAACTAAATGACTTGCCCATGGTCACACAGTTATTAAATGTTAAGGGTAGTATTTGAATGTATTTTCTAGATTACAAGCCTAGTACACTATCAACTATCCCATACTATCTCTATCCCTACTATATAAAAAAATTGTAGAAATGTAAACATATAAATATAAATGCTTTAAAATAAGACCATGCTTAAAATGGAAATTAATCTTCCAACATATCTGATTATTAATCTCCAAAATTCCTACACATCACTACTGCAACATTCATCTAGTAGAATGTAAAATCCTCGAGGTCAGCAACAAGTTTTTGTTTTTGTCTTTGAATTTCCAGTGTCTAGCAGAATGCCTTGCACACGTGTTCAATAAATGCGTGTGAATTGAGTTCAATGAAAAAAGATATCGTAGGGCAGCTAAGTGGCACAGTGGATAGAGCACTGGCCCTGAAGTCAGGAGGGCCTGAGTTCAAATATGGTCTCAGACCAGATACTTGACACTTACTAACTGTGTGACCCTGGGCTAGTCACTTAACCCCAATTGCCTAAAAAAAAAACCCCAACATATTGTAAAGTTACAGATATTCAAATGCAAGCATTTTCAACTTACTTTGTTTTTTTCATCAATCACAACAAATTGATTCTTTGTTATTTCAATGGGATTTCCCCCATTTAGGTCTTCCATGTTTTTCCACTCCTTGCAGGTGTAGGGGTTTGTCACTAAGCCAGCTTGCCTGTGAGAGACAAAATTTAGATCGGGCCATGATCAATGGACAGGAAAAAGAACCACGGTTTGGTTGGCATGTTCCTAGAAGCATTTTAAATGGATCTCATCATATTCCAAGACCTTTGTGCCAAATAGAAATCAGACTTCTAGAAGTGGAGGAAAGTGTTCTAGCAATTTGGTTCATCCATTCAGGATACTGGAGGGAAGCGGCTATTTTGGGAACAAACCTTCATTCATAAATTGGAGAGACTGGACAATTCAAGTTAATTTAGTTCAAAGGAAGGCAGGGAGACTGAAAACCACCGGGCTCTTTATAGGAATTTCTTGAGGACAGTGGCCTTTGTGTAGGAAATGATCAAGCAGCTGAGGAAGAAGCTAGTGGTAGTCATTTCAAAAACAACAACAGGAAGTGGAAGACTTAGGGTGGTGGTAGAGGTTGTTGGGTTGTGTTTTTTTTTTCCTAAGGATGTCTGGCCTTGTGTTGGAGCCTGATAAGCAAGGCTTCAGGCACTGAGGGCTGGAGCTCTTTCCATCATTCCCTAACATCAATCAGCACACTTCCTCTTGGAGATGGGCTTTCTCACAGATAAGAAGAAGCATCATATTCAGCAGCTTATTGGTGCATGGAGAAACACAGAGATTAACATTGAGCATAAATAGAAAATATCCTGTGTTTGGTGAAGAGGTAAGAGTCTCCGGCCACTATGCAATTAGAATGCCCTGAAAAGAGAGATGGCTATGTTTTAACTTTCCCAGAGAGGCAGAGGTCCAGCTGACCCTAAAGTGGACTACAGAAAACAAAGGCAATTAATAAAGTTAGGAAAGGTGGAGGGAACCTAGGCTCAGTGACTAAGCAAAACAGATCTCAGTGCAAACTTGTCAGCTGCTGGGAGGGGGACAATTTTAGCCTAGGAAACCACCAAGCCGAAGGACAATCAAGTGGTTGGGTTTTACTTACCCGGGGTTATAAGTGCATGCTTCTTCTAACTGCCAAAACCAATGGATATCAAGTGGTGGAGGAACAGCATACACGGTGCATGTCAGGGTTTGCATTGAGCCATAGTGGTAGGAATCCATGGGGGCAATGAGAGACTTCTCACCAATTTGGGGTGGAACTAGAGAGGAGGAGAACTCACATTATAGGCAGCTCATCAGCCCTTAGGAAAGCAAGAAAGAGGTTTTGAGCAGCTAAGTATTACTTCACTTTTTTGAAAAGGTGGTTGATTTTACCTTTGTAAAGGACTGTTAAGGGGTTCCCAAACTTGTCTTTTCGAGTTGCCATATTTTCCAGAAACACAACTCAAAAAGACAAGTTCAGGGGACCCCTTAACAGTCCTTAATACCCTTCACATACATACATACATCTTTCCATGTGTGTGTGCATGTGTCTCAAGTGTCAGTGTTATTTTAAGCTTTAATCATTTCAGAAGTATAAATGTTATAAACTTACATACTTACTTGGTTTTGTGAATTTCAACTAATAAATTTTTTATGTTAATTTTTAGTTTAAGTTGAACTCAAGTAGAAATGGAGACCACTAAACCATACATAAATATCCCTGTGGCCACATATTGACTTAGAAAACCGCATATTACCTATAGTCTCTGTATTTTTATTTATTCTGTTAAATATTTCCCAATTATATTTTAGTCTAGTTTGGGCTACACTTAGGAGTGTTGAAGCCTGCATCTGACACATCTGACCTCGAGTAACTTATAGTACAAGATGGGGGTTATTTTGAATTTGAATGAGAAACCCAACAATATTTTAAAATTTAAACAAATGGCCATTCAAGTGTTGTTTTTTTGTAAATGTGTAGCCCTTATATTTCTGAGGTTATTAAAACTCAAAGCTGCACTAAAACTTTTGGGACACTGAACAAATAAGGAAACTGAGAATCAATGAATGAATTGATCTGCCTGAATTCATATATATGTATGCTATACACATACATATGTGTAGGCATGCATGTGTATTTATATATATATTTATCTGTACATATAAAACTATCTCCACACCTGGACTAGGATGTAGGCAACCAGAATTCTTCTGAGTTCTGGTTCTTCTGAGCTTGCAATTAGCAGTACAAATTCAGGAAAGCTACTTAAGTCATGGTGTCAAAATTTGCTTATTTGTAAAATGGACATAATAAGGATCCTTGCCTTACCTACTTCACAAGGTTTTGGGAAGTATCAAATGAGATAAGGGATGTGAAAAACTGGAAAATAGAAAGCATCCCATCAACATAATGTACCACCCTCCTCCTTATCTACTTCCCCATGCCTGAAGCCTTTGTTCAGACAGAGGTCCTAGTGAGAAACACTTTGCCTATTACTACCAATCCAGGACTTCAGACTCTTTTTAAATTGCCCCATTTTGACAAGTTCATAATCTGGGCATACATTTAGTTATTTCCTGCATGCTATTGATAGTTTAACTTTATTCACTGTCCATCTTCCCATCATCCTGGTGAGGATGCCTTCCTATCTGCCCTGCCATGGATGCCTAAGGTCCTGCAGGCCTTCCCATCTGCCCTGCCTCTATCTATATTCTTCATACTTATGACATTGTCATTTGACCTATTGATGTAACCTAAGGACCCTAAGGCTAGAGGGGGATATATTAGCTGAGAAAACTCCCAGAAATTGGTTTCTCCAGCAGAACCACAAGATAACAGACAGACTGGGGGCAACAGAAAGGATGGGTAGAGTGGATTAAGATGTTGAGAGAAGGAACTACCATTCAGATTTATAATGCCAGGGGAATAGAAACAAAACATGCCACATCCTCAAATAAAATTCAAGCTTGTCTCTCTTCTATAAACTCAAAACGACTCCTGACAAATGAATGGTTTACACTGAACTTCATGCGGTTATGCCAACTTGTGAAACCTTCTGTAACGCAGAATCATTGCTAGGATGGCTGATAAGATCAGCAAAAGGTTTTCAATAAATCCAAAAGAAGAATCTGACCCCTCCCCCTAGCCCCACCATCACACATCCGTAAGCCATGTATAAATCTTATGATCTAAGGCTAAATTGCTCCCAAGCTCCTTCTCACCATGTTGCCAAATGCTATTCTGAGTATTTGCAGAGTATTACAGTCACAAATGATCATTCATTTATTCTGACCTAGAAACTGATTTGAATATAATCAATATACATTTCCCTCTCATTACACTCACTCCACACTATCCTAGATCAGCCTTCGATTCAACGCACTTGATCTTTCCTAGATGTAGATTGGTGCTTGAGAGAAGTCAGTCAATAAGCATTATCTAGTGCCTACTGAGAAACAACCTATGGAAAGGATGGCAGAGGGAATAAGGCATCTGACTCCAAGGGAGATGTAGATGTTCTTTACAGTAACTCTCAAGTAAGAAGAGTGAAATCAAAGCTCTCGGGCTCACCATTCACCACCAGAGAGACCACATGGCTCTGTCTCGCCTTTGTGATGGGGTTGGTGAGGAGAACAGTATAATTTCCTGCATCTTTCTCACTTGCTTCTGTAATTGTCAGAGCATGGCCAACTTTAACTGTATGATTGCTTTCGATGGCTTTTCCGTTTTTGTACCTGCAAGGGCAAAAATAAACCAAACAAACCCCAGCATCCTTAGTATGTGATAACAGGTTGCCTTTATAGAAAATAATACTTGGTGTTGATTTCTAATATTTACCACTTTATTTCGGGTGGTGGATAGCCCACATACTTCACAGGGATTCTGACCCGTTCACCCAACTTGGCTTCCACCAAAGATTCCATTCCACTATGAAAGGCAACAAAAGGTTTTTCTGCAAGAAAGTAATTGTGGAAACCATTGAAAACCCTCAGCATTCACAACACAGCAAGAAATTTAAATGTCAGTTGGTTGGAATGGGTTGTTTTGGTTTCATTTTTTTAATTCCATGAAAAACCAAGTATGTGGCAGTCTGAGCTGCCCTATCAGAAGGGAAAGGCAGGCCTAGAGTGTGTACATCATGGTACTATCCCAGGTAACCCACATCCAAGGCTTTTTAGCCAATCTAAGTTTATTTAAATTCTAGTTTCCAGGAACTGGTCATCACAAGATTGTAGCAAGGCAAGAATCTATAAACACAAGTCAAGAGCATGTAACACGATGTTCTGTGAGATCACTGACTTAGACAGCACTAATAGGATTGGAACCATCTTGAAAGCATATAATGACTTGTATAATGCCAGTAGGGGCAAGGGCCAACAAAAGCCACAGGCTTTTTTTTTGGAAAACATTCAATCAGTTCAAGGGGATGGATGTCTTACCATGGACAGTGACATATGTGCTGTTTTTCTTGGTCATCAGCCCACTGGATGCTTCACAGATGTACCAGCCCTGATCACGCCGGGTTACATGCTCTATAGTCAAGGTGCTCAAAAATTCCTTAAGCTCATTTCCGAATGGAGTTTTCAGATCCCGTATTTCAGGCTGGAGAAAGAGAGGTTTAGTCAGGGACATGCTGGTAAATATTAAACAACCAGCTCCTCCTCCTAACATAATGTACACTCAGCACACTTTTAAGTTTAATCTACATTATTAAGATTTTCTCCATCACTTTCTTAAATCTAGAAATCAACAAAACAATAAATCAAACCCTTCAATTTGTAGCATTCACCGATTTCCAAGTTGCAAATGCTAATGCTGAAAATTTAACAACTATCTCTTGATTGAGCTGACTGTGGCATATGCCTGGCTTTAATTCAACACCCAACCCCAGAATAACATTTACCTGGTCAGCATCTAGTCATTCGAGTGACAACATTTTTTGTCTTACTGAAAGGCATCTTGCCCTGTGGTAAATACTATTAAATGTTGATAAGAGTAACTCGTGAACCCTTAAGATTACAGAGACAGCAATTCTGTTTGGAGCAAGAAAGACTAGACGACAGCAGGTGAATTAGAAATAGGACAAAAGCTCTAGCCATGAGTGCAAGATGAAGATGAACTGCCAGAGAGACACAGCCAAGAAGGGTAGAGTCCAATATGACTCGATGTCACCCTGCCCACCTCAGAACTCCTGAGAGTAGCAAAGGCAGCCATGACTTGGACAGACAACAAAATATTATACAAGATGGAAAGGCGAAAAAATAATTTTTCCAGTAAGAAAAAAAAATAATATTCATTTTAACAGAAGGGAAAAGACAATTTCTGTCCACTTCCCTTCACTCTCTTCCTCCCCCACATTGGGTGCTTTATACTCTGTGGTCCCTTTAAAACTTGAAGATATTCTGAGAGCTGATCTGGCCAGAAGCTGTCACATCTCACCAGGGTGAGTCCCTCCCAAGGATTCTTATCAAGGTATGTGGAGGTCTGGTTTGCTTTGTGTGCATTACCTTAAAAGAAGGATATTCCCAATGAAAGTGAATCCCCACATTGAGTTCTGTCCTTGCTGTACAATTCAGAACAAGCTTTTCTCCAACAGCCAATTCCATGCTGTGAGGGGGATTCAGAGCCAACTCATAAATCCTGTACCCTGTAGGAAGTAAATTGGAAAAACAGAAAGTAAGAGAAAAAAAAATCTGAAACTTGGGTATATGGTTTTTCCCAATGATGCAGTAACACACTTGCTTTATAAATTTCTTGGGATGCTTTGTCCCTGAAGGATTTCTCCAGGTTCTAAGTCCTCCCAGGAACCTGAGAGACAGAATCGGGCTCATAGACTTGCCTATGGAAAACTAATGCTATAAGACCCACTATCCCCCTGCATTACAGGCTCTTGGGCTGTGTGACCTTGTCCAAATGACTTGACCTCTCTGGGTTTTAGTTTTCCCATCTGTAAAATGAGAGGATGGAATTAGGTGACCTATAAGGATTCCTCCAGTTCTGAATATGATCTGGTGATCATTATTAGGTGAGAATAATAAGAAAAATAATTGTCATCTTACCAACGACCACAACGATGTACATAAGAGACTGGTAGCTTTCATCATTGATTTTTGCCTCACAGAAGACCATGCCTGCATAACTTATCATGTAGCTGGGAAGAGTGAAGCCTTTCTTGCTATCCCAGAAAATTTTTTCACCATCAGGAACAAACCTCTTTTCTGGATACTTCTGGGGAAACATTAATGGTCAATGGCATCTCAAAGAGAAAACTGTACAAATTTAGCCTGAATGCATTTTACTTAAGTCCCTCTTATTTTGTTTCCTATTTTTAAAACCACAAATTGTCTATCCTAATCCTTCCAAAACTGGCTTTTAAATCTCTTACTAGACATGTCCCTCGTGAGCTTGAAACACTCTATGTGGAATATCTCTGCCTTTTATAAACAGTGAGAGTCTTAACAAACCATACAAAGCACCACAGACAAAAGAAGGAAATTGGACTTACCGCGTAAAGTGACACATTGAGGTTTGAGATGGAACTGAGGCATGGGATTACAACGGTTTTGTTTTTGTTTTCTGTGATGTATACAACACCATGTTGGTCACTTACTGATGAAATAAATGGAGATCTGTAATCTAAAGGAATATTTCATTCCATTAGTGAGTTAGTGAGTGTCACTTGGAGTACATCATGATAGAATTAGTTTGGCATGATACTATGAAATAAAACACTCCACTTTCATTGCCATCCCTCTTATCACTTCTTAACAGTTTTTTTTTCCCCAGCTGACAAATATTCCTCTTCTTATTTGGAAGTTGCTGAAATCAGCATCATGCCTATCTGGGTTTACATTTTCAAGAGTGTCTGTGGCACCAGAGTAAGGCTATCCCTCCTTCCATGAATTCTGGCAATGAAGGTATTGAATTTCATCTGATTTCCACCCTCTACATGAAGCCTTGCCTGTTCTCTCCCCATCCACCCCCCCCCAACTTGATCTGAATTGCACAGTGAAGACAGAAAAAAACTTGACAACAAACTTTCACTTTGAAAATCTTGCCTAAAATTTGAAACCAGAATTGCTGATCCCCTCCCTCACAAAATTACCCTGTATTTATTTTGTATTTATTCTCTATATACTGATAAAGGAACATATAGTTCCTTACCCCTTAGAATGAGCTCCTTAAGAGCAAGAATAATTTCCTTTATATGTTCATATGCCTAGCACCCAGTGGAAGAACTTAATAAATGTGTTGATTGATTATCTGAATTAAAGGGGTTACCTAGGACATTGGTTAATTACCACGCCTTCCTCTGATTACTAACATACAGGATAACTACATCCGCCATTCAGGTCTTAAAAACCAGCTATGTTGTCTAGGAGAGTTCATATTATCCAAATGCATCCCCATGTTGCTCAATCCTCAGTTTTGATTTCAACGTAGAGGCTTGTTCCCAAAGGTTACTGGAAAGTATCATTTAGAGGGGCAGAAGGAGGTTTGGAGGTGAAGGGAGGGATAAAGAATCAGGATGACAGTGTTTGTCAAAACAAGCATCTCAACCTCTGCGACAGGAGAGCACAACCTCTGAAAGAGCAGAGGATCACTGACCCAGAGCTGGAAAGGACATCAGAGGGCATCCAATCCAATTCCTTCCTTTCACAGATGAGGAAAATGAAGCCCAGCAAGGCTGAATGACATGAAAAGAGATGCTGACTCCAGAGCTGTACCACACTGCTATCAGTCATAGAAGCAATCTTCACCTCTCCTTTTCCCTTCCTTTTTTTCTCTCCCTTTCCCTTCCCTTCCCTTCCCTTCTTTCCCTTCCTTCCCTTCCTTTTCCTTCCCTTTCCATCCCTTCCAACTGATCACTAAATGGCTTTGTAATAAAAGAGTGAATCAATGTCCACAGGATTTTCTATACCATGTTTTTAACTCTACCAAAAGGAAACTTTTGAGCTAGCTCTCTTCACCTCACTATGTATAAACAACAGTAATGAATCCTTTTGCAAATATCAATCAATGAACCTAAAATATATGAGGAAATAAATCTCAAATTAAAGTTTAAGGAGTAATACAGGAGAATGTCCTAAAGTTGCATAATTTTAAGATTATGAAGGCTAGCTGTCTACTTCATGTTAAATTAATAACTAGGGCTGAAGCATTCCATCCAAACTTAAGGCAGCTTCTATACCATGGATGACAGGCACCCAGAAAACTTTCCATTCATGTGAGTAGTGCTGTGAACAAAGAACTTGGAGTATGCACAATAGAAAAGGAAAGAAAATCCTTCAAAACTTTAGCAAAGAAGAGAAAGATTCTTATGGTCGTTCAATGTTACACAAAATGTACAAAATGGGTAGAAAAGCACCCTCATCCTTTTAGACAGGGATGGCTTAGACTGGAGGACAGACAAAGCCAGCCAGCAGATTTCAGTGGCAAGCTGATGAATAGGTTTGCCTCCCAAACCTGATGCATTATGAATTCTAAGCCAGACTGATGAAGAAACAGTTAAAACATGGATGAGAGGAAAGACAACTATCTCTTCCCCAGCCCTACCCCCATCCTTTCAAATAGGAGAGGCTCTGTTTCCTCTGCAGCTGCAGAGGACAGAAAAGCAGGAGGTCTGACTTTTACTTCTTGACTAGACACATGTCATAGCAAGACCTGATAGGGCCAGGGTCACACTTCCTAACTCTACCCACTGGGTAAGGGAATTGGGTCAGAAGACTAAGGAAGCAAAGGTGGGGAGACAAGTGAGGCCCAGAACAAGAGATTGGAGAGCTGTCCAGGGGGAACATCCTGACAACCCTTTTTCCATTGTAAATCCTCATGACCCCAGGTTTGGACAGCTCAACTTCTAGAACATTGTGGCTCATTCGTAACCTTGGACAGGACATGACATTTGAAGTAATCCACAAAAGACATGGAAAGTTCCAAATACACAGTGCACTGACATTCTTGGTATGACATCCTACCTTCCATCTGCATGCTATGAAAATATGGCGTGACTTCCTTACCCTTAAAGGACGTGCCCTTGGAAGCTGAATTAACTCTTGGATGCCATTAAAAGATTCTCTGGCAAGTGGCTTCTATTTCATTGTCTCCCCCAAAAGGAAATAAACAAAAAGGACCCAAACAACCACCCATCCTCCCCAAACAAAATATTTACTGTTACTTTGTGAAATAAATTGTCACATGTCTCTGTACTTCCTGACTTAAGAGAAGGAAATATCAAAATATTATAGGAGAGGTTCTCCTTGTAACATTTCCAGCCAGGCTGAGAGCAGGAAATCCTTGTAGTCTCCAGAGATAGGCTGATCTCTTCAGCCTGCCAGATCAAAAGAAGCCAGAGATTCACAAAGAACTGAGGCATCCCCCTCCTGAAGTTTACCTAATACAGTGAATTGGAGAATGGTCTTTTAACTGAGGAGAAAAAGAAAGGAGGGCTGGGGAGATATGCAGGGAGAGGGGGCTATGGTACAGGGAGCCTTAGAGGTCTTAGCAGAAGCATTCTATACATGACTTATGTCTGCACCTGGCAAATGTAATGAACATTCTTGAGTCTTGTGCAATCCAATGGTGGTATATGTTATTTTGATGTAGTTCCCATTACTTCAAAGAAAGGAGAATGTTGTACAATTGAAATGCAAATGGAACATGCATTTAAGATTTGAAGAGCTGATTGGAGTCTTTCTCTGCAAATGAAATGCTTCTTTGAAAGGGGAAATCTTACCCAGTCATCTTCAGGGAACACTGAAATCTCAGTATACCCAAGCAAAACACTCGTCACTGTGCCTCAAATTTAATTTAAATCAGTTCACTGATGAGGTCTTTGTGGCATAACTAAAACCAGCAGGGGATTACAAAACACTTAGATGCTATGTGTGTGTGTGTGTGTGCACGCCCGCAACAGGGATATCAGGACCACCCCAGGTCTCAATAACAGAAATCCTTGACCCGGATAGTTCATGGAGGCATGGTACATTGGAAAAAGCATTGGATTTGGATTTAAAGGCCTGGGTTCAAATGCCATCCCTTCTATTTATTACTGGTATATAACCTTACATAAGACCCACCTCTCTGAGCCTCATATATAAAATGAAGAAGTTGAATTAGATAACACCTGAGGTTCCATTCAGCTGTAAACCTATAATACCATTTCAAGTTATAAATCCTAGAAAGCGAGATCTGTCAATTCATTCATTATCTCTGATATTACAAATACTAAAGTCCATATGGCGTGGTACCATTGAATATACCTTTAAGCCAAAGGACCATTTATTGTACAAGCAAAAATAAGATCATTAAAATTTTTTTCATAAAATACAAGTGAAACACACACAGACACACACACACACAGAGAATGCTCCCATTTCAGAGTTCTCATACTCCAACAGTTATACTTTCTCCCTTAACTTCATCCCAAAATCTTCCTATGCATAAGATTTCCATTGGGATACACAGCCATGAATGCTCTTGGGGAAGGTGGGAATGTCATCATGGAGCATCATAAAGATGGAATCCCCACTGCCTTTGAATAAGAGAGAAGAACCAATGTAGCTAAGGAAAAGAGCACGACAGACCAGACTCCAAAACAAATGAATGAGACCTGCAGTCTCTAAACAACTTGGCATGAGAGGAATTCTGTAGCTTCTGGTCTGCAGATAGCATTTAGAGGAAGCCTTTTGTCCTGCTTCGCTCTTTGGTTCCTCTTTTGTTCTGAGGCTGGGAAATCATATGGGAAGTCCATTATAACCACTCACCTTGAACATAGACATAAATGCTTGAGCTCACATCGTTGTCTCGGTGCAGGCACTTGTAGGCTCCAGTGTCATTTCCTATCACTTTTGTAATTGTGAGTGTCTTACAAAAGGGACCGTCCCAGCAATCAGTCACCATTACTCTATTATCGGAACTGCCCTGATTGTTGGGCCATTGCCAATCCAAGTCTCTCTGGCCTCTGAGAAAATAAATGGTTCTAGGTTAGACTATGGAATTCTGTACCACAAAGCTGTCAGCTATCTGGAGACAAAGGATTTGTGCCTGAATATTGTATGGGTCATAAAGTCATCATTGCTTCAAGGCCTTCTTCCCAAGACAACAGGTCAAATTCTCACCCAAGAGAATGCCACAGGAACCGATTCAGAAGTTCCCTCAGACAACTCTGGTTTCATTCATTCATTCATTCATTCACTCACTCAACAAAGTAAGTTGCCTACCTGCGTGAGATTCAAAGAGGAAGTTGGCATGTCCCCTGTATCTGTCTGTTCTAATAAAGGTCCAAGTTTATGTTTGGATTAAAATTAGATTGACATGAAGGCATCAAGGCAGAGCGGCTTCGGAGCCAGGAAGACCTGGCTTCGAGTCTTGCCTCTGACACACGGTGACTGTGTGATCCTGAGCAAACCATTTAATCTCTTAGGACTGAAACTGTAAGTTGCAGAGAAGTGTTAACCTTTACTAATAAAGGAAATTCTTCACTGAAAGCTCCCTACACCAATGAAATCATAAATCCAGTCCCTATCCTCTATTCCTCCCCCCTTCCCCATACAACTATGTTGCCCAAATAAATCTGGCCTTTTACATAGAGTTTAATGGGTGAGGTTTTCAAGAATCCTTTTCCGAAATAGGTACTGGAGAAAGGTGTGTCCTGGTCTATCCAGGAAGGGAGGGCTAGAGGAAGATTGTTGAACCATAGACTGTCTCTCATAGATCTTTATCACTGGAGGGAATATGGACTCCCATGAGCTCCAGTGGGAGTCTAAAAGTATGGAGAACACTGCCTGACCGAGACTTATACTTAATAAGGATTTACATATAGGTATCCTAGAGGCTTTACTATAGGAATGCATCTGGTTCAAATGATTTTAGGTTGGATTTACTCATATGGCTCCTCTAGATCTAGCAATTGCTTGCTATTCAGTGAAATGAGAGTCATTTCAAAAAGAGCTTAATCAGTCTTTTTGTAGATTTCTAGCCCCTCTTGAAATCATACAAAATTCTTCCACCATTCTCTGCTTCCCTAAAAAGTACACTTGTATTGATATGTGCTGGGGGCTTTTCAGAGATAAACACCCAAGCTCTTCTCTCTTTTCTGCTGAAGAATGGCCTTACGTGCCTCTTCTGCCCATGGAGAAGTTTGTTTACCCAATTAGCTAAATCAACAGTGTGGTTACACACAGCAGAAGCAGGGATAGGAATTCTAAAATGGTCAAAGCCAGTCCTTTATCTATGCAGAGTGTTTGCACAAGAATAGTAATATACAAATGTTAAATTTTCACTCCCACAATCAGAATTTTATCAAGGTGTGAAGTTCTTTGAGAGGGAAAGAGGAATATGAGCTTCTAGGTGTTTAGGAAAACTCACAATATTTCAGGAACCATTTATAGGGTCACTTAGCCCAAGAGCTTGGTCCTAGACTTCTCCATCTCCATCTGAGCATTCAGAGATCTAGCCCTAAAGTGTCTAACTAAGCAGATCCACATCTTAGGCTGTTCATGGCAAAAAGAGTCAGTGTACAGATAGTCTAGGTCCATTTTCACCTACCACGACTCTACTTAGGAAGGGATCTCAGTACCTCATTTACAAACAAATTAGCAACAATATATTCATGAAGTCCAGAGGACTGTTTTTTAAAACGAACTCCTTACCTGCAAGTAATTTGAAGACTCGAATTTGCCGTTACAGTAAGTATATCTTTTTGTGGGCTGAGAACTGGGGCATCAGGTGAAACAGTGGGCAAACCTAGAGAGAGATGAATGTAGTCAGAGCAATCCCAAAAGGAAAAGGATCCCCAAAACAAAGCAAACTTCTTGCTTTTGGACTGACTAGCCCTTTAGCAATTTATTGTATCAAAACTGAAATGTTACTTTTCACCATTTCTAGTAAAAGTTCACAAGCTTTGTCATAACAGGAAGAATGGGCAGATGGTCATAAACTAGGAGAGCAGCTCAGGGATTCATGGAGCGAGGGTGGAGTTCCTGTTTTCCTGCCTTGCCAACTTCAAGGTCTTACAAAAGGATATGGGACATTGAAATAAAATGAACCTTCATTTGATGAGCTCACTCCCCTGGGAAAGTCCTGGACCACATTTCTTATACAATGTAGGATACACACATTTGCCTAAACTGCTGATTAATGAATCTTGCTCAGAATGTATTTTGTGCTGTTATGAGCAGAGTTCCTTTATACAACCTGGAGAATCTGTAAGCCTTCCTCATTTTCCTTTATGCCATTTAAAAAATATTTCCTCTCTTAACTAGGCTGAAAAAATGGCTCAAGGTAGCTATCCTTGAGGAGGAAGTGGAAGGGGGCTGGGAAGATGAGTTCAGGGGGAAACTCAGCACAATATCAAATAATGTACAGAGTAGCTCTCTAGAGATACAGGGCAAGAGTTCCAACTGATGAATGCAGAGCCAATGACTCATAGTTCTGGTCACAGATTGATAATAAGAAAAGATTGCCCATAGTTGGAAACCAAGACAACTCCATGGGAAAGTTTGTCCACTATATCCCATTCTGCAGAAGAAGAATCAAATCCTACATCCATTATAAGATGCACTCATGTACAATCCAGAATTTCATCTGTGCAATTTGGAAATTCATCTGACAAGCAATGACAGAGTACCAAAACACTACTGTCTTAACCAGTGTAACAGAGCATAAATTTACTGGAAATGATCAATATTGTATCTGCCCATTGAGATGATCCCCCCCAATGAATAACTTGAAAAAATGGATACTTATTGACATAACCATGTGGCAACAAAAGAAAAGTGAAGCAGAAAGGAGAGGTATTTATTCTATGTCTTATCCCATCCCATCCCAAAGGCATAGTCAATGTGAATAATTGTGGGGGCGGAAAGAAAACCTTTCTCCTAAAATCTCCCCAAGCTCCTCCTTTTCCCTTTGGAGGTAAGGTATATTCTTGTCTGGATCTTTGGATAAAGCCTCAACTCTCTACAGCCTTCCCCTAGAACAATAGTGTAGTTAAAAAATAGGAACTTGAACTTTGTCAATAGGTCCCAGAATGCATGTGGTCTTGGTATTGACTTAGCAATAATGTTAACATCCATTATCAACTTGGTATTACAAAAGTTTTCATTAGAAAGGAATAATTGCCTCTCACCAAGTGTGTAATGAAATAATGCTTTCCAAAACCAAAGTAAAACCTTAAAAATTATTTAGAAGTTTGCTTTTCCTAGGGATAGTAGAAAAAATAAATTAAGGTTAATACAGCATCCCTAAAGTTGATTTAAAAAATACTAAGCTGGATCCTCCCAGAGAGGTGTGGAGTGTTACATACACTGTGGATATACCCCTTTGTTTTACCTAGTTATTTTTCTTTCCTATGGAGGGTTCTGTAGTATAAAGATATTGGGAAGGGACAATAATGAAAAAAAAATCCATAAAACATTTTTTTAAAAACTCCATTAGGTTGAGAAATACAAGCTGGCATTTGGAAATGAATAGTTTGATATGAAAAATAATCAATTCTATAGATGCACACTTTGGGGTAATGTGATGAAAGTGGAGGGAAGGGACACCAAAAAAAAAAGACCAAAGATAAACTCAGTTAACCAAAGTTATTCATGCAAACTATTGCCCATGTAGAAATCACCTAGGTAGTGTTGAAAAAAAAAAGAGACAAATACAACTCAAAAGTAATTCATCCAAGAAAAAAATGGCAGTTGAATCTAGATTAGTTTTTTCATTAAACAACTTCATTGCGGACCAATACAATATAGAAATTTAACTTATTAACATAATTTAATTAGTGTAAATTCTTGTTTCTGTTACAGTCAGCAGTCATTTTGGGGATCGTTGGTTATAGATTTACATTTTCAAGACAAATTCTAGAAAAAGAAATGCTTATACCATTACTCAGAAAGCTGCTTCTATTTTCAAAGCTTATAACCAATGTTAATTAATTAATCCTTCTGTTACCCGTCCCTGCTCGAACTCAGGAGGAGAGACAACAGTGCTTCTGTGTGAGGAACTTGAAGGCAGCAATTATGAACCAATGCCACTAGAAATCAAACCCTCCCCAAAAGCTCCCTCCCTACTGTTCGCAGAGCAAGGTTGCTCCCATCGCTGAGCGGGGCCCCTTCGTGAAAAGCTAAGTTCTTTCCTCTGAGTTTGAAAGAAAGGCACTTCTTTCTGGAATCCAAATAGCCCCCACATTTTCTGGACCCTAGACCTGGACGCTAAGTATAAGGGGCTGGGGGGAGGGGTGGGGGGGAGGGTGCCTTAGCAACAGACAGAGCCATTTGACCTAGTTCTCAGGCTTGGAGAGCCCAATAATTATAAGGTAAATGCAATCAATGTAGACAATCTGGATAATTGAGGGAGAGGAATCTTTTCTTTGAAAGACAAAAATAATTCTCTCCCCCTCCCCAGCTCCCCAGTAGCAGGAATTATGCAGATAATTGCTTCAGCTCTCTGGATCCCTTTGCCTCAATGTAAACACTGAAGAACCTTTTTATTTTCTAGAAATCGATAAAGTGTGGCTTCAGGGAAAACAACATTCCCAGCGTGTGTGTCTGTGAGAGTCCCCAAAGGAAGTTAATGCATAGAGTTTCTATGTAATCTTAATCTCGCGGAAAATGCGGTTTCAGAGCCAAGAAAGGGCAACTGGCACGGAAGGTGGCTATTCCTGTGGGGCCGATTTTCGGGCTTACACTTCAAACAAAGGGATTTAAATCTCAGAGAGGGGACGCTTTGACAAAGCGATAACTGCTTTGCAAGTGCAAAGTCCCCGTAGAAGGAGAGGGCAGCTGAAGATGCCCCGGCCCAAGGAGGTTGCCCAAGCTTCTCCCGCAGCCTCCCCACGCCTCCAACAGAGGACCAGGGTTCCCTCCTGCAGCAAAGACTCTACGGCGGCCACGAGAAAAGATCCTCCTTCCCCAAACGTCAGGGGCGTGAGGGGGTGGAGTTGGGAGGCAGGGGCTCTTCACCTCGATTTCTGTGCGGCTTTCCGAGGCCCAGCGGCCACTCTGGCTCTTTTGGAAAGTTTCCCCCGATTGCACATTGTGGCTATGCCACAGTCCGGAACCTGAGTCTCGAGACATACCTGTCCACCCACCCCACTCCCCACCTCCCTCGCCTTTGGTTTTAGGTGTCTCTAAGTACCTGATTGAAGCAGTGAACTGGGAGTCAGAGAAGCATCCCAGATCCGCTACTAGCTGTGCGTCCCAGGGCAAATGACTTCCCTTTTCTGGGCTTTAGTTTCATTATATGTAAACTACCGGGCTTGTTTGGAGTAGATTGGAGAAAGCATGGCATCTATGAGTTCTGCACTTGGAGTCGGGAAGACCTGAGTTCGAATTCCTGTTCTAACACTAACTAGCAGTGTGACCGTGGCCGAGTCAGGTAATCTCTCTGAGTTTCCGTTTCCTCGTTTGTAAAATAGTCATAATGCTACCTGCAGCATTTGCCTCACAGAGATGTTGTGAGACTCAAAGGAGAAAAATGTATATACAGTGCTTTGAAAACTTTGAAGCGCTAAATAAATGCCAGTTGTTATTGTTACATGGTGAGCCCGAAGGCCCCTTCCAGCTCTAGGCTGGTTGGCCGGCTGCGCGTTCCCCTGCCACCTCATAATCCATTCCGGCCTCCAGTATAACCTGTGGGTTCACCCGGCTTTGACCGGATGAAACCTTAGCTCCCTGGTTCTGCGACAGCAAAAGGCAATATTGGTTTTGACTTGGGTTTTCCCCCGCCTTCTCGGCCCCCATCCGCTGGCCTGGCCCCCGGCTTTTCCCTCAAGACTGGCTCCCGTGTGCCCATGGCTCCTTACCTGAGACCCGCAGGCTCTTCACAATGAGCCACAAGAAGACAAGAAGCATCGGACCGCTTTCCATTCTTCAGCTCTCGCAGGTTGCAGGCTCCAGCATCCAGATGCTCCAGCGCCGGCTCCTGTCCTGGGGGCTTTCTTTCCCAGTTACTGGCGCGATGGGAGCCACTCCCCCGCCTCCAGTACCAGGAGCTGCCAGTCAGGACGGGAGGGCGGGCGAAGGCGCCGGGTGCAGATGCCTCCGGCTTCAGTGCCCGGGCTGGTGCCCCTCACTGACGCCAGGAGAAAGCAGTGCTCACTTAGCGGAGTGAAGATTCCTTGACCGCCTGGAAAGCTTGCTCTGGCTCAGGGAAGGACTCTGAGCTCGCGAAAGGGTACGAATGATGGAAGAAGTACAGAAGAGGAAATGGACCGGCCTGACCCAGCTTTGCGTTCCTGGGGGCCTGCCCGGGATTCTGTGCTGGGTCAGCCCCTCCACCAGCTCCTCTTGTGAGCACTCGGGGCGGAGCTGTCCTTTACAATTCCCCAGACCCGCCCCATCCCGCCCATGTCCACGCCTTGCTACTCTTCACCTAGCCCAGGCTGAGATTTTACTGGACCTAGTGGAGATGGGTCCCAGATAACTCTGTGCTTTCGAATAGGCTCAATACAGAGTACATTCCCCAGTCTCCGATCCTTGCTTTGGCCTCCAAAAGGGGTCCCCGTTGCACTAACCAACGGATGAAGCAGTGGCACAGGAGAAAGAACCCTGATTTACGAGTTAGAGAATCTGTTATTACCTGCCTGACCCCTATCAAAGCCCTTCTCCTCTTAGTTTAGATGAGGATGTTGGACTAGCCAATCTAAAATTCCTTCAGGTTTTGAATGTTTTCATTATTTTTTTTCTTAATGTATAAGGCATTGGCTCTGGAGTCCCTTGGGATTCCTGTGGCTGCCTCTCCCGCTTGGAGACACTGAGGTGACAGGCGGAGGGGTGAGATGGTCTCAGAGGTTTCCACAAGTTGTGAATTAACACCCAGATCCCCCTGGCGATCTTCTCTGTGTGAGTCGTAACTACTGTTCCTATGAGGTTAGGGAAGCCAAGAGGAATCTGGAGAGGGATTAGTCTGCCTAGACTGGAAGAGCAAATTCATTCCAAGAGGAAGACTTAAATGTAAGAGGGGAAGGCTTCCAAACTCATATAGAAAGAGGATGAGTCCTTCCAAAGGAGCACCTCTGTGGCTGGGGCTAGAGAGGGGAGGAAGCTTTCCTAGCCCAACCAGGACTAAGATTGTGGATGCTACTCAGATCAAGCTCCCCTTATATAAAAGCCCTCACCCCACAGTGAGGAGCAGGGGTATCCTGCCTTAGCTGAAGGCAACTGAGTCCTTAGAAGTGCCTGTTTCTATGATGCCACCACCTTCCTGCCAGGCATGGTCAGAAGCCTGGAGTATAGAACCAACTATGCCCAAAATATTTTCCTAGCATCTCCAGTGTTTGGATGATTCAGGGTTCTGGGTCTCCTGTGAGCTGAAAAAGGAATTCTGGCTCCTCTCTGAATCAATCTCACCTACTAGGTCTCCACTTTGTGGCTGAACCAAAATTTGGAAATGGTGATTTGATTCAGTCTGTGGGTCTAGGATCTTCCCTACCTTTCTGGGGCAGAAGAGTGATTTAGGTGGGAGGGGCAGAGAAGGGTCTCTGAACACATTTCTTTTTGTTCCAGTTCCCACTTTGCTCTCTTTGACTTCTCACCAATTTCCTTCATATCTCAGGAGTCACACTGAGCTTATGCTGAGCTCAGTTGCAGAATCTGGCAAATTCCTATGTTCCTTGCCTCCTTGGAAGATGTAGGTGTTTTTTTCATCCCTGAGAATGCCTAGAAGATATTGGGGAAGTATACAGAAAGAAACTTCATCGTACCAAAAGCAGACCAATACAAATCCTACCAACTTAAAGAATTGCAATTATCTTCATAATTTAGATCCTCCCCTCCCCCTCAAGACTCTTCATCCCATCTTTGTCTGAATTAACCAGACAGTGGCATCGTAGGATTAGAGGTGAAGTATTGGGGAAGAGGTCATTTTACCTGATATTTCCTGATATTTATTCAACCCTCCATTTGGCTGGCCAGATGCCTGAAGCACCTCCTTCTAAAAATGAATGAATCATTTTTATTTTCAAAAAGCTTTCCATAAAGAATAAATTCTCTATTATCTTGCTCAACCCCCCAACACACACACACACACACACACACACACACACCCCTTAAATAAAATTTACCAGACTAAAACTGATGGCAGATGAAGGAAGGATGAAGGAAGAACTGAGTAGAGTTTGTGACTGGAAAAAGTAGGTAAGGCACGGCCCTCGGAGATGTCTTCCCTATCTCCTAAACAATCCTTATATCCTGGTCCTAGTTGTTATTTTCTCCCTCTCCACTGCATGCCAATCAGAGACTGATAGAATTTCAGAACTTAAAGAAACCTTTGGGGTGGTTTAGATCAGTGATGACATTTGAAAATGAATAGTACATATAAGTTAGGAGTATTCTGCATTCATTCTGCTGAGGGTCTGTATGCTTATGTAGGGATACACAGACTTATTGAAATAATTCCTTAGTCCCCAGGGGCCCAAAGTTCGCTACCTGGGGAACGCTAGTCTAGACTATCCATTCTTCTTCCATTTTAGGGATGAATAAACTGAGGCTGAGAGAGATTAGCTAATGATTTGCCCAAGGTCACATAGCAAGTTATGGCAAAACTAAGAGTACAAATAGGTCTGCCAATTTCCAGGCCAGAGCCCCAGGTACTCACACCAGGCTGCTGCCCTCCATCTTCTTTGTCCAGTCAAAGAAACTCGCTCCTCTGCATATACACCAGAAGGTTCAGGCTTATGAAAATAGCCATTTTGAAAACTAGAGAAGAAATAGTGACTCCAATGACAACAAGGCCAGAAATGCCAGGGCTCAAACTGAAGTTGTTCTGCCACCTGCACTGTCCCACATCACTTTAAAATGTCCAGTTTTCACCAACTTTGAAAAAGTCTGAAAAAAGTAGATGTTATCTTGCCAAATTGTGTCTTTTTCTACTTTTCTGTCCTTATTTAGATAGATTTAGATAACAGATAGATTTTTATGAATTGATACGACAGCACAAATAGTTTAAATGCTTAACACAGTGCCCTCGTGACACTCGCACAAAAATGTTTACTGATCATGTTGATGATCCTTTTCTGCAATGCCTCCATTCCTCCTCACTATTACAAATGAAGTACCACCTTTTGTTATGTGAGAGAGGGCTTATTGGAGCAGAAAGGCATTGGACCCAAATGGAGGATGAGTGATTAAAATAGAAATTTTATGTAAATTTTATATATGTATATATAAATTTTATATAAACTATTAAAAAATTTTAGAATGGAAGGAAGTACTTTCCACAACTCTGTTTAGGGAATGAATTCTTAAACAAACAGAAAATATATAAAATATATAGAAATATATAAAATATATAGAAATAATATATATAGATCTATAAATATATAGAAATAAATATAATATATATAATATATTATAAAATATATTATATGTAATATATTATAATTATATGTTATTATATATACTATATACTATATATTATATATTATATATAATAACATTTATATAATATATAATAATGTATTATATATTATATGATGTAATATATAATATATAAACATAATATATAATATATAATATATAATATAATAAATAAATATATAGAAATATATAATATATAAAATATATAGAAAATAGTGATGATCATAAAAGACTGACAGACCATTTTGATTATGTAAAATTGAGAACCTTTTGCATAATAAATCATTGCAGCTAGAATAAGAAGAGATGCTGTTGACTAGGGGAAATCCTTGCAGAAATTCTAAAAGGTCTGATATATATAAAATACATAGAGAACCGATGAAAATATATTGTAATAAGAGGCATTTCCTAATAGGTTAGTAGACAAAAGGATAGGAACAGGCAACCTTTAAAAATAAATTATTATTATAACCATTTATTATTTCTCCTAATAAAAGAAAAAATGATTATAACAGATATGCAGAGTTCAGCAAAATGCATCCTCACATTGGTCATACCCAAAAATGTATGTCTCGTTTTGCATTTTAAGTGTATCACCTCTCTCTCAGAAGATAGGTGGTTTATTTAATGTTTAGTCTTCTGGGCTTCATCAGAGTTCTCAAATCTTTCTAAGTTATTTTTCTTTAAAGCATTATTGTCACTGTATGGATTGTTCTCTTGGTTCTGTTCACTTCATTCTGCATCGGTTCATAGAGGTCTTCCAAGATACCTCTGAAATTGCCCATTTTGTCATTTCTTATGGCACAATGATAGTCTATTACATTCACATACCATAATTTGTTTACTAGTTGGGCATCCCTTTACTTTCAAGTTCTTTGCTACTGCATCAAGAGTTGCTACAATATTTTTTGTACATATGAGTCCTTTCCCTGTTTCTTTGATCTTAGCTACAGAGAGCAGGCAATTTTCAAAAGAAGAAATGCAAGCTACCAGGACATAGAATGATGTACCAAATTCCTACTAAGAAGGGAAATTCAAATTAAAGCAATACTAAGGGTCAACCTATACCTATCAGTTCAGAAAAGATAACAGATGAACACAGTAAGTGTTAGAATTGTCAACTGGTCCAACATTCTGGAAAACAATTTGGAACTATGCTGGAAAAGTTAGTAAACTGTATGTTCCCTCTGTCCCAGTGACACCACTACTGGCTTGTTAACTCAAGAAGATAAAAGTCCAATAGCTGTTTTTTATAGCAGTACTTTTTGTTGTTCTAAAAAAAATAGAAACAAAGTAGGTGGCCATCATTAGGAGAATGGGTGAGCAACTTGTGGTATCTAAATGTAATGGAATGTTATTTCACCATAAGAAATCAATATAATATACATATGTATAATATATAAAACATATAGTATAAATAAATATGAAGTATTTATATTAACTTGGAAAATCTTCCATTAACTGATGTAAAGTAGGCATCTCCAAGAGAACAACTCAGACAATAACTTTAATATTGAAGAAGAATTGAATGTTTGGAAAAAGCATTGACTACATACTTAGTATGTACAAGGCATTGGTCTAAGCATTGGGGATACCAATAAAAAAGCAAGTCAATCCCTGCTTTCAAGGAGCTCACTCCCATTCTAATGGGGAAGACAACACATATAAGAGATTTCAGTTATAAATAAATTGAAAGGGCCCTTGCTAAATAATGCAGTGGATAGAGTGCCAGTACTGGAATTAGGAAGACCTGAGTTCAAATCTGGCTTCAGACACTTACTGTGTGACCTTGGGCAAGTCACTTAACACAGTTTGCCTGAGTTTCCTCAACTGTAAAATGAGCTGGAGAAGGAAATGGCAAACCACTCCAGAATCTTTGCCCTGAGAACTTCAAATGAGGTCAGAAAGAGTTGGACATAACTGAAATGACTGAACAACAACATAATCCTTAGAGTATATTGGACCCTGATTGCTCTCCCTCATATTAAGTTCTGTTTTCATCATCCTTTTTTTGGATTCAATCAACAAGTATTTACCACGTGCCTAGTTTACAGCAAACACTGTACTTAGGAACTTGAGATGCAAAGACAAAAAATGAAACAGTCCCTGACCTCCAGGAAGTTACTTTCTATTAAGGACAGTGACATATGCACAGCCAGAATCTAAAGACTCACATTTGCTGACTTAAAAATCAGATGCCATCAAAGTTCTCCAGGATCACTGACATAAAGCATTTTCCTAATTCAAGGTAGTCTATTTTACCAATCCTCATCTTTTAGTCATTTTTAAAAATTAAAGACTTGAGATAGGATTTTCAGTAACCCAGTTGAAATTTTCTTTCCACCACCCATTCCCAAAGTGCCTTCTTTTCTCTTAACCAGTCAAATTATTTTAACCTACTTCTTTCTCCAGTGATTTGCTGATTTTCAACTGTTATAATTTTTCTTATTCAATATTTTCATCTTGCAGGTTGGTGTTTATTTCCTTTGCCTTTATTCTGATACTTTGTTTATTTTCTGTTCTAATGGGATATGACTGTTCTGCCAGATGTTTGTTTGGTTTCACATCCCAGCTATATTTACAGCTAAACTGCTACTTGGGAACGCACAAGCTTACTCTCTATCTTTCACATTTTTCACATCATGCCCTCTTTCTATATCCCAATGTATTTCCCCCTACTAATAGTCAGTATTCTATAGTTAAATTAGTATTACTTCTTAATTTGAAAGACAAATATTACTAAAAAGCCAACCCAGTTTTTAGTGTTTTCCTTATTATCCTATTATGATTGCAAATTCTGATAAGTCTAACAATTACAAAATAGATTTTCCATCTTTTAAAATACAGACTAGTGCTACCCTCCTCTGGTAGAGAGGTGATAGAGTACAGGTACAGAATGTTGCATGTGCTGCTCAAAACAGTTGCTCTATCAGTTGGTTTTGATTAACTGTTACAAGGAGATGTCTCTGGTGGGCATTATTGGGAAGTAAAACATAAATGAAACATCAAAAATACAAATAAGGTAATCTATATGAACATTGACACTGTTTATAACAATTTCATACAGAAGTTTAACTACTGTAAATCAATTGTCATAATAAGGAGACTAAAAGAAACTAAAAACTGTTTCAGCCAGGAAATACTTGATTTCCTTGCCAAGCAGAGAAATATGGCAGCCAAGATCAATGCTAGTTTAGAATATGCAATTGTTTGTAAAATTCTATGGAAAAGAATGATGGAAAATTGTGAGAAGCATCACCTCATAAAAGAGAAAGGGTGGGGGAGGCAACGTTAAAGAAAGTTTGGCTAGAGACCCAACTAAACAAAACCACCTCAAGAGCATTTAAGCATCACACTTAAAAAACAACAAATGGACACAATATGGAAAAGGTCTATAAAGATTCTTTTGAACTATTTCCATCATCAAGAACAACGAAGCAATCACGTTTCAGCCCTAGCATTATGACCCTACATGTGTGCTGCAAGAAATGGAAATGGCACTGAAGTAAACAGGGGTAAGAAAAATGCTAAACATCACCCTCAGAAGAGATCCAAGAAACAATTTTGAGGGCACTGATGGATCAATTTTTAAGGTAGAAGAAAGGCAGGAAAATTCCAAAGAAAAGGAAAAACACTTGGACCTTGATTTTGCCCATGGAAATAGAGACCAAGAGAGCATCAATATTTACCAATCTATTTGCTTACTTTCCTTTCTATGCAAATTTTTTTTGAGAATGATCTACCATTATAATAAGGGTATTAGAAGAGAATAGGCAGGCTTCTACTAATGATAATCAACAAGGATTTATTAAGTGGCTACCATGTGCCAGTTGCCACATATTTACAATCATAAAATTGGTTCAGAGGTAAACACAAGAGGCCACAGTGTTTATTGTCTATTGACTATATAAAAAGCACTTGTTTTGGTAGAGCAAACTGCCATCTTAAAGGATCTCCTCCAACAATATGTCTCCCAAGCATGTGTCAAAAATCACACACAATTACTGGAATGAGGCAACTACAAAGATAATTTTGTTTAAGGTCCCTGATTACTATTATCAATCTAAGCATAAAACAGGGGAACATGTCACCAGCAAACATATTCGTCTCTGTCCTGGAGGAGATCCAACATAGAGTATAAATGGAAGAAGAATATCCCTATAGATGAAGATCTTCCAAATGCTCCTATTTATGGAAGATACTATGCTAATTGTAATTATACATAATATTGTAGAATTTCCTAAATGAGATACCAGATTAATTTAAGAGTCTGGCCTAACCACACAGATGGGGAAAACAAAGTAGATGAAAAATTCCTATGGTCTGAATGATGATATACAATTGTATGGACAAACTATAGAGCTTATCCATCTGGGACAGACACTGCGAGTGGACAATGTGATGGGCCTAAAAAGCAAACAGGTGGAGGAAAGAAAAGTTGTGTTTCATTTAGAAAATGATACAGTTTTTTTTAATAGTCTCAAGCTTTTCTCTGAAACCAAGGCCCATATTTTTTCAGTAATGATACGGGGATATTTCAAGGCCATGGGTCATGGAACACTATATTCTCTGACGATCTGAGGTGGAAGATTATCTAAAGGGCAATGAAAAGATTATTTTGAGCTTGAGCAGAATACAACACATTGCAGATGAGGAATCACACAGAAGAAGTGGTATAAAAGACGTATTCAGTGAAAGAAAGGTGAGTCAGTAAAGACAAAGAACAATTAATAGATAGCTGGCATGTTCCCCTGGCATCTATGGAGTGCCACGGGAATGCAAAGAAGATTATTTAATGGACCCCCTTGTGAATATAGTGAAGAACAGAGATGAGAGTTGCAAAAGATGGACAGGTATAGATGGGTTGATCTACATCATTGGAGAGAATACCCTCATTGATGACATTAAGGCTCCATTAAAATCTTACAATATCCATTTTGATCAAAGGAAAACTGCTACATACATTGTTCAAACATTTTATGAATGGAAAGATACAGCATCAAAAAATGCTTAAGATGTGAAGCAAATATAAATAATCCAAAAATTATCTAGGCAGCTCCAATGAAAGGTATGGGTATAGAAAGAGGTAAAGAAATATGTTGCAAGAAAGTTATCATTCATACTTAAAGAGAAAATTTTGCTTGTCTTCATCTAAGTACCTTCAAAGAAAGCCATTTTAAAAAAAAACTTGTAAATATCTTTGAGAAGCAATGTGGCATAGTGAACCCAGGAAGACCTGAGTTCAAGTCCCACTTACGACATGTGCTAGCCATGTGACCATGAGCAAGTCATTCATGTGACCTCTCAAGGCTCTACGAAAATCTTTAAGACTACAAGTTGCAGTGAAGATGCCAACCTGAATTTATAGAGGAAGTTTCCTCATTGGAAAGTTCTTTATCCCAATAAAATCACAGATCCAGTCCCAATCCTATAACTATCTCTAAGGTTGCTCTGAGCTCTGTAATTACTTTATTGATATAAAATAGATGTGTATTCTTTCTTGATTGATTTGATCACTTAATAATTCAGAATCTAATATTCAAATAAATAACTTTTCACTTTTATTAACCCAGTATGGTTAATTGGCTTGTTATTATGTTCCCAATGATGGAACAACACAACTATTTGAAACTATGGGCAAGAAAAAAAAAGTTTTTAAATAATAATGCCTAGCATTTATATAATACTTTAATACTTGTAAAGCACATATATATATACATACATACATACATACATACACATATACATATGTACACACAAGATACACCAGGGGTAATCCAGACCAAGCTTTGTATAGTTATATGTATACATATACATGTATATATGTGTGTGTATATATATATAATCTCATTTGATCTTCACAACAGCCCTGTGAGGTAGATGCTATTATCATTCCCATTTTACAGATGAGGAAACTGTGGCTGAGAAGTGATGTAAATTGTCCAGGGTTATACAACTAGTAAGTGTTTGGGGGAAGATTTAAATTTGAGTCTCCCTGACTCCAAGTCCAACAATCTATTTACTGCACCACCTAGGCATGAGGAAAGGTCCCTAGCTTTTTTCTAATGGGAAGAAAGTAGAATTGGTGTCATCACTTTCTTTCTTTCTTTCTTGTTGATACCACCTTCCAGTTCTGTTGAAAGTCTGGGACCAATGTATTTTCCTAGAAGTTTGCTTGCTCAGTGGTAGCTGACCAAAAAGGAGCAGAATATATTTGAACTTGGGAGGGGTTCAGATTCCTTTAGGGTGAATTCGAGGAAGGCTCCAAGAATCCCTGGATCAAAATGGATCTCTGGACTCAATTATGCAATGAATGATTCTCACTCCCCATTCTTACCCTCCCAACCTCCCCAGGATTCCCTGAAATGCTTAATAGCAGAATAATCTTAGGTCTGTCTAAGCCTCCTGGGGCCATCCTCTATGGGAGCAAACATTATGGATTTAGACATAACCAGATTACACTAAGGCATGCAAAGAGCTAAATCATCATAATATTCTGCTCTTTTTCTATCTCTACCCCCACCCCCTTCATCTATGATCATACCACTACTGCTCTTGGCTGCCAGGGGTTATCCAGACCAAGATTTGTATAGTAAGCCAATTCTTTTCTATATGGATGACATTGTTCTGTATGATTTTTAGCATTTGTTTTCTGGGGAAATGTAAACTCTTAATAATTAGTGGTTTCTACTTCTGTTGCTATTGATTCTTTTGATATTGTTATTTTTATGAAAGCTTTGCTTCTCTGTGATGTCACAATTTTCTCTCCAAAAAAGTAATATAGATGAGAGAAATGTACAGGTGTATGGTTGTCAACTACTCAAAGAATCTGTGATTTTGTGAGGAATTCCCTACATCAACCCAGAGCACAGTACAGTTATGACTTAGTCCAATGATTTCAAACTCAAATAGAAAAAGAGGGCACTAAACTGTACCTAAGGACCCCTACTGTTGCATATTGACTTAGCAAAACCACACATTAATGTTACGTTCTATTGTATTTTTATAGTTTGTTAAATATTTCTTAATTACATTTTTATGGTATTTTATTTTATTTTTTTTATTGGGGAAAAATAAAATATTCCCCAATTACATATAAAGACAATGTTTAATGTTCATTTAAAAAAAACTGAGTTCCAAATTTCCTCCGTCCTTCCCCTCCCCCCTCCCTAAGAGGGTAAGTAATTTGAAATACCTTATGTATGTGCAATCATGTAAAACATATTTCCACATTAATCATGTTGTAAAAGAAGAAACAGATAAAAAACCACAAAAAAAATAAAGTGAAAAATAGTAGGCTTTGATCTGCATTCAGACTCCATCAATTCTTTCTCTGTAGATGGATAGTATTTTTTATCCTGAGTCCTTTGGAATTATCTCAGGTCACTATATTGCTGAGAGTAGCTAAATCATTCACAGTTGATCATTGTATAGTACTGTTACTGAGTACAATGTTCTCCTGGTTCTGCTCACTTCACTTTGCATCAGTTCGTGTAAGTCTTTCCCCAATTATGTTTTCATCTGGTCCTTGTGTTGACACCTCTGACTTAAGATCATAGATTTAGAGCTGGAAGGGACCTCAGAGGCCATCTGATCCAATTCCCTTATTTTACAGATGAGGAAGCTCAGTGATTTGCCCAAGGTCATCCAAGTAACAAATGGGAGAGGTAGGACTCTGAACATGTCTTTTGACCACAGAGGCAGGGTTCTTGCTCTCCAAGACCCCACATTGCCCTATTCTAGAGAAATACCTAAGACACATACAGGTGGAGAGACTTACTTAGAGTCACACAGTTATCATCTAAGGCAGGATTTGACCACAGGTCTTCCTGATTCTCTCTCCACAATCCCAAGATGCCTTTATAAGGGCACACAACACCAACAAAAAAATGAAAGAAAGTGGTGAATGAGATCTACAGCCGCTGAAGTACTGTTTTCAATGATAATAGTGAAAAAAGAAATACAGAAATTACAAAATCATCTAATCGTGTCAAAGGATTTAAACCTAGAAAGAACCTTAAAGATTATCTAGTCCAGAGGTTCCCAAACTTATTTGACTTACAATCCTCTTTAAAAAAAATTACTCAGCACCCCTCTGGAAACCTACTTTCTTTAACCCTTTAACAGTTTTTTAAAAAAATTTATATCATTTCAGGAAAAATATAAAATATTTTATTAAAAGATGACATGTCTTAAATTTAATAATTTCTTATAAATTTGTGGGGGGTTTTCCTGCATTGAAATTTTGATGATGCAATATTGCATCATGTAACTGTATAGTAAGTACCGTATTGTAAACAAGTCATTACATACACATATTCTTGCCCATGAATGCTGGACTTCCCAACAATGCTTGCAACATGCTTGCCTGCCAACACTTACTTGTTAAGACCTGTTGGTGGACTTGACCACTGATTGGTTATAACTTGCATTCTGTGTATTTATTTGGAAAATAATGTAATCCTACAATTTTAACTGTTACACAGCAGATGAAACATGTATAAATGGTTTTTCAAAATTTTCTCATCTTCTCTTCTTTCCTTATGCTTCCACTGCCCCTTATTTTTATTCAATGCTCCCCCAATTACACCCCAGGCTACTACTGGCCCACTGGATTGTTCCAAGGGGTGGTATCACTCACTTTGGAAACCTATGATTCTAGTCCAAAAACCTCATTTTACAGGTGAGGAAATAGAAACATAGAGAAGTGGTCCCACTAATGGTAAGGAGTAGAATTAGAATTATGACCCAGGTCCTCTGATTACCATGAGTTGAATCTGCAAAAACAAACAAACAAATGAATGAATGAATGAATGAAAATCCTTCTAGTGATGAGTATGTACACAAACTAGCAAGGCTTGTCTTTGGATGATCAACACACAGTCCACCAACAAGCCCAGATTCAAAACCCTCCACGGGCATGGTATTTAATAATTCAGGGTCAATTCAATTTAATTCAATTCAACAAGTATTTATTAGGCACTTACTATGTGCCAGGCATGGTACTAGGTACTAAGGATAAAAAGACTAAAACAAAACAGTCCTTGACAGCAAGGAGTTTACATTCTCATAGGGAGAAAACCATCATTAAGATCCTATAATCAATAGGACCCATAATGAAACATGCTTCCCACCTCCTTACAGAGAGGGGATGGATTGAGGGTGCAGATTGAGATGTATATTTTTTGGAGATGGCCAATATAGAAATTTGTTTTGGTTGACTATGCATATTTGTTACAGAGGATTCATTTTTCTTTTCTTTTTTTTCTTTTTGCAAATGGTGAGAAAGGGTAGCAGAGGTGAGAAGGAAAGAACATTTTTTTTTGCTTCTTGAAAAACAAAGATGTTATAATCTACCAATAATCTTGTGATCTCATCATCGTAGGGCCCCCTATTCCCTTTATATATACAGATAAGTAAAGACAAAATAAACACAAAGGGATATTCAATAAATATAAATTAATATACAATAAATGCAAAGGATCATATAATAAATACAAAGGAATTTCCAGGTCAAGGATAACACTAACAAATGGAAAGATTAGGAATAATATTTTATGGGATATGTACTTGATATGAGATTTGAAGGGAGACAAGGGTTCCAAAGGTGATGGTGAGGAGGAAGAGTATTCTAGAAACTGGATACAGCCTATGCAAAGTTATGGAGGCAGGAGATAGAATACAATGTGCAGGGGAAAGTGAGTAGGCTGCTCAAGATGGAGCATAGAGGAGTGAAAGGAAATTATGTGTCATCAGCCTGGAAAGATAAACAGAAGTCCAATTATAAAGGGCCTTAAATGCCAAACAGCAGAGATTACATCTTACCCTACAGGTAATAGGGAGCCACTGAAGTTTCTTAAGCAGAAGAAGAACGCAGTTAGATCTGGGTTTTAGGAATACCACCTTGGCAGCTGTGTAGAGGATAAATTGGAGAGGGAGCAGTTTAGTTCTAGGAGACCAAATAGGAAACTATTAAAATATTCTGGTCACGAGGTAATGTGGCTTTGGGAAAGGGCTTCGGGATATTCAAGATGAATAAGATTATTTCTCAAATTATTTTCATGTGTGCTTGCAGATATTATTGTTTTATAATAAAGGCATATACAGTAGTCTTTCCCTATAAAAGTGTATGTGTGTGTGTATGTGTGTGCATGTGTGTGTTTAGTGGTTGGGCATGGTTTGTTGTTGTTGTTGTTGTTGTTGTTTGGGGAGAAGGGAGGAGTGGTCCAGACCTATGATTTCATCATTGAAAGGAATTCCCAGTTTGGAAATTTCCTCAACAACTCACCTATAATTTACCATTTCTGATAATTGTCTTTGATGCTGAAAGATTAAGGATCCATGGTTAAACAGCCAGTATGGGTCAGAGGGAGGAAACCCTTCCCAACCTTCTTAATTTTAACCCTTTTCCTCTGTTAATTATTTCCTATTTATCCTGTACTTAGCTTGCTCTGTATATATTTGTTTATATGTTGTCTCTCCCGTTAGATTATGCACTTCTTGAGGGCAGGTGTCTATTACCTCTTTTTGAATCTCCAGTACTTAGAACAGTGCCTGGCACATTGGAGATGTTTAATAAATGTTTATTGATAGATCAATTGAACCTAGATTTTTCCTGACTCTAAAGCAGGCTCCAAATCCACTCTGCCCCCTTGCCTCTACAAAGTTCATAAAAGTTTTTAAAAGTTCCAAACTAACACATTCACATAAAACAGATCTTTGTCCAAAAACAAATTACAAATTAGAACTCATTAATTGCTTGCAAGAAAATGATTAACACATTTATCCAATTACTTACGTGTTTTCTGTGGTATTCATGCTCCTAACAGTTTGACGATCATGTTTCCGGATACTTTTGCTTCCTTGATATTCGAGAGCTGCACAGTGATAGCAGAAAAGCTCTATTTTCTTTGCGTATCAGCTGCTTTCCAGAGTTTCCAAAACATCAGTGAATAACCCCTCCCCTTGAAGTATAAATAAAAGTCTTTCTTGGATCAAACAAGCATGTCTAAACGTTTATTTCTAGAACATTGCTGCCTTCGTATGCAATAAACCTAAACAAAACAACTCAGCAAGATGTGCTTAGCTTTAGGAAATAACAAATGAAATGAAGAATAAAATGTCCGGTCAGAATTGACATTCGTCCAAAAGCTGGTCAGGCTGGCATAGGCCACAAATGAGGTAGTTCATGCATCTGATCTCTTAACGTAAACAGAAGTGCCAGCTGCAGAGAAAGCAAGCTCAAAAACAAAATGTGATGATGAAGAAAAAACAGAAATATAGTGTTTTTCACATATGTGACTTTCATTCACTGTTGTGTTCTGATGTTTAAACAAGATGAAGACACAGCTCACATTTTTTTCCCTTTGTTCAATTTATCCCTCCATGGGTAAAGGTCCCAGTTTACCCAACTCCCAAGAAAATGGTCTTGAATTAATCTTTGGGTCCTGGCAGACTTTTTCTGCTCCCACTCTGTATATTATTCAACCCTATCCCTTCTTCCCAAGTAATATTTATCACATCTGCTCTTGGTCTTCATTCTCTCATTAAAGTACTCAGCCAAGATGTTGGTCTTCTTTTGGAAGGATGCTTATTTTCTCTTCCACAGTTTAGTAGCCAAACCTTTTTTTTTTCTTGCTGTCATCTAGACCATCCAGTTACGCTGGCATATTATTTATTCCACTCCTTAAGATGAGAGCCAAACTCTTTCCATGGCCTGCTACTCTTAATCACAGGAAAAGAGAGCATGAGGTCATCCTTTGTGCCAGGCTTGTGATCTCTCCAGGCCAGAATTATCTATGATGGCATCACCAAGGAGATTTTGTGGAAGAGTATGGCAGATGCCCTCCATGACTTTGTGGTCAAAAGTTAGTCATCTATGCTGTCTGGAGAATTTCAGTAGCTTTTAAAGTGGTCTCTTCCTCTCCAGTCCAGTGTATCCTACACATTGCTGTCAGAGGATCTTCCTTAAAAAAAAACACAGCTCTGTTCATGTTACACTCCAGCTCAGAATTCCTCACTGGCTCCTCATGGCCTGCAGAAGAAGCATGACATTCAAGATCCTCCATTGTATGCCCTCAATCAACACGGAATGGTAGAAAGAGAATGAATTTGAAGTTAGAAGACATGGGCTTGGGGCAGCTAGTGGTGCAGTGAATAGAATTCTGGCCTTAGAGTCAGGAGGACCTGGGTTCAAATCCAGCCTTGATACTTACTAGCTGTGTGACCCTGGGCAAGTCACTTAACCCTGATTGCTTCACCAAAAAGCAAAAAGAAGAAGAAGAAAGAAGAAGAAGAAGAAGAAGAAGAAGAAGAAGAAGAAGAAGAAGACGACACTGGCTTGAGATTCAGCTCGGCCCTCTTCAGCTGTGTAATTCTGGGGATTGCACTCAGTCTCTCTCAGACTCAATCTCTTGGTCTGAAAAAGGAGGGAGTTAGACCACGTATTATCTACGTTCCGTTCTAGCTCTGAACTTCTGTGATATTTCTCTGGCCTTGTCTCCTGTGATTCCCCCTCCAGAAAAGCCAGACATTCACCATTACTCAAACCCACTCTCCACTTTCCCACATGTATTTTCCCACCTTTGTGACTTTGCTTCCACTGTACTGTGTACCTGGCATGCCTTCTCTACCCCTTCATCTCCACCATTCAAAATGAGAAGAAGCACGGAATTCAAAGCCAGAGAACCTGGGCTCAAATCCTGGCTTAGCTACTTTCTTTCTGTGTGGCATTGGGCAAGTCATTGAACCCCTTTGGACAAGAGATGGCCTTTAGGTACCTTACATCCCCAAATCTATGATACCATTAAACACCCCTCAGTTCATTACAGAATCTCTGGGGCTGGCCATAGGCTTGCCAGTGACTGACCCTTCAAGATTTGTTATCAGGTGTGCTGTTAAACATTTAATAACTAGCTCTTAAAAAAAAGAAAGTACTCACAACACACTTTTAAGTTTAATCTGCATTTTTAACATTTTCTCCATCATATCCTTAAGTCTGAGCAATCAACAAAACAACAAATCAAGCCTTGATTTATAGCAATTGACAATTTCTGAGGTGTATGTGCTCACGCTGAAAATTTAACAACTGGCTCTTATGAACCGGTTCAAGCTGACATCAGCATAACCAGCACAACAAAGTTACTGAACTGCTTCCTCCATGAAGCCTTCATTGATTCCCAAGGCAAACGTTATCTCCTCCTCATCCTCTGGGTTCTCACTCAGCACTTTGTTTTTACCTCTCCTATCACACTTATCCCAATCTACATTGCATTGTGTTTATGTAGGTACATGCCTTATCTCCTCTACTTGAGAGGTCTCATGCATCTTTCTAACTTCCCTGGTACCGGCAGAGTGTTTTGCACATGGCCGAAAACTTAAAAGTTTTCTTAGTATTATCTCATTAACCAACATCATAATATTTTCTTAATTTATATAGAGTTTTAAGATTTGTTGTTGTCATTTTTCAGTCGTGTCTGACTCTCCATGATCCCATTTGGGGTTTTCTTGGTGAAGATAGATACCGAAGTGGTTTGCCATTTCCTTCACCAATTCATTTTACAGATGAAGAAACTGAGGCAAACAGGGTTAAGTGCTAAAACAGCTGCTAAGTGTTTGGGGCTGGATTCAAACTTAAGAAGATGGGTCTTTTCAGTTCCACATCTAGTGCTCTATCCCCTCTATCACCTAGCTGCCCCTTTTAAGATTTGTAGAGTGCTTTACAAATAATAGCTTATTATATCTTTACAATAACCATGTGAGGTAGATACAATTATTGTCTCCACTTTACAGATGAGGAAACTGAGGCTGAGAGAGGTTAAATGATTTGCCCAGGGTCACACAGACAGTAAGTGTCTAAGACAAGATTCAACTCCAAGCCCAACACTCCTTCCAACTCTCTTCTCTACTTTAAACTGAAAGGAGAAGCAACATGATACAGTGGATAGAGCACTGTACTTGGAGTCGGGAAGCCTGAGTTCACATTTCTACCTCTGTCACGATCTTCATGACCCTGGGCAAATCATTTAGACTCTCTGAGCATCACTTTCCTCATCTGTAAAATAGACAGAACTTCTCAATATATTGTTGTGAAGATCAAATGAGATAATAATTGTAAAGCAATAAGACCCTGGGAAAGTCACTTAACCCTGTGTGCCTCAGTTTCCTCATCTGTAAAATGAGCTGGAGAAGGAAATGGCAAACCACTCCAACACCAAATGGGGTCATGAAGAGTTGGATCCAGCTGAAAACTACTAAACATCTCTCACACACACACCCTTATTCCTCTGACACTTTCACAGCCCTGGTGCAAGCCTTCATCACTATTCTCTTCATCACTAAGGCTATTGCAACAGCTTGCTGATTGGTGTCTCTTCCCACTCCAGTCTAGCCTCCATTCAGTTTCCCAAGTGATCTTCCTAAAGCACAAGTCTGATGATGTCACCTCCCTACTCAATAAGCCCCAGTGACTCCCTATCATCTCCACGATCAAATATAAAATCTTCTATTTGGTGTTCAAAGCCCTTCATAACCTGGCCCCCTCCTATCTTTCTTGTCTTCTTACACCTTACAGCATCCTTGCCCCCTCCTCCCCACATACTCTGAGATCCAGTGACCCTGATCTACTCGATGTTCCACAAACAAGACACAACATCTCCTGATTCCAAGTATTTTCTCTGGTTGTCTTTCATGCCTGAAAAGCTCTCCCTTCCCATCTTTACCTCCTGGCTTCCCTAGCTTCCTTGAAGTCCCAGCTAAAACCTCACCTTCTACAAGAAGTCTTTTTCGATTTCCTGTAATTCCGGTGCCTCTCCTCCCTTGATTATTTTCCATTTATACTGTATACAGCTTGTTTTTCCATAGTTTTGACATGTTGTCTTCCTCACTAGACTGTGATATCCTTGAGAGCAGGGACTACCATTTATCTTTCTTTGTATCACCTACATTTAGGTACCTAATTAGTGTTTATTGATTGATTGACTCATATGACCTTGAGTAAGTCATTTAATTTCTGTGGTCTTTAGTGTCCTTAAATCTAAAATAAAATGAGTGGAGATGATGATCTTCAAGAAGCCTTTCAGTTATAAATATACAATAGTGCTATGAGTGGAATGCCAAAAATCTCTTTAAGAATACAGTCGTACACCTGGAAGGATTCTCCAAACATCCAATAGTCCAGTCTCTGCCTTCAGGCAATGACTGTCTAACCATCTAAGACGGCTCATGGTCTGTTTCCATCTTGAAGAGATGGAGGGTTCTTGAATCTATGTGAACCATCAGGGGCAACCCAACATTCTTGAGGATGTGAATGAAGTGAAGACTTTTCAGAGCACATCTGTACCTTGAAGCCTCATGCCATGCAATGTACCAAGCACCCTGTTCTACTTCCATTAACCCCATGATTGTGGATCCAAGTGACTGGTGTCAGAGTCAACTTCATTCAGTCCTGCTAATTATAAATTAATGGATTATCTGTATATAATCACTTATTTCAGCCCATATGACTAAAAGCTTACAAGGCAGCTAGACAGCACAAGAGATAGAGTACAGGACCTGATGTCAGGAAGTCCTGAGTTCAAATCCAGCATCAGACACTTACTAGCTGTGTGACCCTAGGTAAGTCATTTCACTTTTGTCTGCTTCTGTTTCTTCATCTGTAAAATGGGGGTAATACTAGCACCTTCTTCCCAGAATTGTTGTGAAGATATATAATAAGAAAATATTTGTCAAGTGTGTTGCAAATCTTAAAGTGCTATGTAAATGCTAGCTATTACCATTGTCAGACAACTTTACACACCCTGCTCATTTATGAGGTGGAGGACTGGACTCCAGTTAAAGGAACATAAAGAAACACAATCTACCTTATTCTAAAACAGAAGATAAATCCCATAGAATTTCAAGTGTCATTAAAATGTTCTAAAGTTTAAGAAGCCTTCTATAGAATAAGTTGTCTAAGGACAGGTAACAATTTGGTTTAAAAAACACCTGTCAGTCTTAAATATAAAATATTAAATATTAGAATATTAAAAAGAAGTGTAAAAAGATGGAAGAAAATGGAATAATGTGTCTATCTCAACTGTAAAGGGAAGATGACTTTTTTTTCCTATTCCACAAATGGGACAAGATAGATGTACTTGACATTCAAATTAAAAATAATGCACAATAAAAACAATATAATTAAAAGAAAAATAAATAAGTGGAAAAATATTTATGGTAGAATAACAGATAAAAATTTGACATTTAAAATATATTAGGAACTATTAAAAATTTACATAGTTAAATTTCCTAAGGAGTAAGTGTCCCCTCAGGGTTCTGTCTTGTATCCTCTTCTCTTCTCCCACAACTCCACTTGATGATCTCATCAACTCTCATGGATTTAATTACCATCTTTATGCTGATGATTCTTATATCTACCTTTCCAGTCCCTATCACTCTGTTGACCTCCAATCTCACATCTCCAACTGCCTTTCAGACATTTCAAACTGAATGTTCAGGAGTAAAATCAATATATCTAAAGCAGAATTCATCTTTCCCCCCAAGCCCTCCCTTCCTTCTACCCTCTCTATTATTGTTGAAGGAAATACTGTCCTTCCTGGCCCTCGGGCTCCCAACCTAGGAGTCATTCTGGATTCCTCACTATCTCTTACCTCTTATATCCAAACCATTGTCAATTTCATCTCTGCAACATCACTCAAACACTTCCCGTTTTCTGCTCTAACATTGCCACCACTCTGTAGACCCTCATCACCTCATGCCTTGGTTACTTGGTAACTGAGATAGGTCTGTCTACCTCAAGTCTCTCCCCACTCCAATCCGATTGATGCCATGAGGCTTTGGAAGTGAATGTCCTACAATGCAAGTCCAGTCATGTCATACACAACCCAACCCTCAACCCCCCAGTCCCAACCCCCACTCAATAAACTCTAGTGGCTTCCTATTACCTCCAGGAGCAGATACAAAATGCTCTGTTTGGCATTCAAAGCCCTTCATAACCTAGCCCCCTCCTCTCTTTCTAGTTTTCTTATACCTTACTCCCCAACAGTGGGAGTCTTCAACACAGTGACACTGGCCTCCTGACTATTCCACAAACAAGACACTCCATCTCTTGGCTCCAGGCATTTTTTTCTGACTTTTCCCCCCTGCCTGGAATGCTCTCCCTCCTCCACTCTGACTACTGATATTTCTGGCTCCCTTTAAGTCTCAACTAAAATCTCACCTCCTACAGGAAGCCTTTCCCAACCCCTCTTAATTCCAATGCCTTCTCTCTATTAATTTTTTTCCTATTTATCCTGTACATAGCTTACTGTGTATATATTTGTTTGCATGTTGTCCCCCTACCCCATCAGATTGTAAGCTCCTTGAGGGCAAGGACTGCCTTTTGCCTCTTTTTGTATACTCAGTGCTTAGTACATTGCCTGGTACATAGGAGGTGCTTAATAAATGTTTATTGAATTGAAATAGAATTTAACATAGACAATCACTTTTAAAAAGCACCATCTCTCACTCACCAAGTTGGCAAAAATAAATGAAAAGTAATGAAATTCAGTACTGACAAAGTTATGGGAAAATAGGCAGACTTAGTCATTGTGGGTGAAATTACAAACTTCTAGCAGTACTCAATAAAAGTTATAAAAAATAATCAGACCCTTTGACAGAAGAATTTTATTATTGTTAACATACAATGAAAGTATTGTCAAAAACAATATAAAAAAGCTATCTCTTAAATATTTTCACAATGGCGTTCTTTATATTTTCAAAAATGTGGAAGCAGATTACATATACAAGCATAGGGGAATGATTAAATTAATAGTGGTTCATTAGTGAAATGGAATACTGTAATGACATTTAGTGTAACAGATATTAACATTGCAAAGAAATATGGAAGGACTTATGAAACAATAAAAAGAGAAAAAAACAGGATCAGAAGAACAGACTATGCATACTACAGGAATATATAGGAAAAGTTAATGACGAGCAGTGGACAAACTAAGAATCTTGATTAAGACTTAGAGATAGTATTTGAAAAATTGCAATATTTGTCAACTTACATACAGCTATTAAGCAGTTTCATTGATGTTCAATAGTAAATTTATAATTTATACTTTACTATAAATAAGAAAAAGAGAGTTAGACATAGAGATAGGCAGCTAAGTGGCACAACAGATAGAGAGCTGAGCCTGCAGTCAGGACAACTCATCTTCCTGAGTTCAAATCTCACCTCAGATACTTACTAACTGTGTGACCCTGGGCAAGTCACTTCACTCAATTTCCTCAACTGAAAAATAAGCTGGAGACAGCTCTTTTTGTGGTGGCTAAGAATTGGAAATTGAAGGGATGACAATCAATTGGGGAATGGCTAAACAAGATGTGGTTTGTGTTTGTAATAGAATATTATTATGCTATAAGAAATGACAAACAGGACAATTTCAGAAAAACCTGGAAAGACTTAAATAAACTGATGTATAGTGAACAGAACCAAGAGAATGTTTTACACAGTAACAACAACATTGTTTGATGAAGAATTGTGAATGACTTAGCTCTTCTCAGCAGTACAAGGATCCAAGATAATCTCAAAGGACTAATGTTGAAGCATACTATCCCCCTCCAAAGAAAAAAACTGATATTATTTGAATACAGACTGAAGCAGACTATTTTTTCACTTTCTTTCTTTCTTTTTTTTCTTCTATTCGAGTTTTCTTGTATAAAATGACTAATATGGATATGTTTTGCATAATTTTACATATATAACCTATATCTGATTGCTTGCTGTCTCACAAAGGGGTGAGGGGAGGGACAGAGGGATAGAATTTGGAACTCAAAACTTTAAAATGTTTTAAAAAATTTAAAAAAATGAAATAAAACAAGCCAGAGAAGGAAATGGCAATCCACTCCAGTATCTTTGCTAAGAAAATTCCAGATTGGGTCACAAACAGTCAACAATAATAACAAGACATAGAGATTATAATAAAGATAAAAAGATAGGCATAAACAGATGATAAACACAGATAGTTACATAGACAGATCGACATAGAAAGAAGATGACAGACAGATAATTAGATTGACTGACAGACGGATAGTAGAGAGAGAGATAGCTAGACAAATTGACAGATAAATTCATCAAGCATTTTTAGAAGCTTTTCATTGAAATCAAAGATTCTAGCGAGTAAATAGCCTATCAACAGTTCTTCTTGGTCTGAAGAACCATCTTTCCTCCATGTCATCCACTGTTTACTCTTCATTTAGTGAGGCAATAGATCTACCATTTTCATGCTGGACTCTGAGTAAGGAATATAATTGCTTTTGGGGGGGGGGAAGAGGTAGGGAGGAGGAGGTTAGAGTAGAGTAGAGAATGGAAAATAGAATGAAATTTCAGAAAATTTATCTAATCCAAGAAATAGTACTCATCCCAACAGGGAAGCTGTTAAATCAGAAACTCTTCTGTAGTCAGTACAACCTACTCAGTAGGTTCTGTGGTCAGTACAACGCTCCTGCAGTCAGTACAACCTACAGTAAAAGAGAGTTCACATGCAGATTTAATGCACATCAGAAGGATGCCTCAGGAATCTCCTCTCCCTAAAAGATCCCAGAATGTACTCATCCCCAAACCCACTAAAAAGAACACAGGACTGGACCACAGTCTTCTCTCTCCAATTTATTTGCTGTGTGTAGTCAATCAGTTAATCAATAAATATTTGTTAAGCACATGCCAGGCACAGTGCTCAGTACTGCAGAGGGCAAGAGACAACCCCTGCCCTCAGGGACCTCAAAATCTAGAGGAGGAGACAATATGTAAGCAAATATATATAAACAAGCTATATACAGGATAAATAGGAAACAATCAACAGAAGGAAGGCACTAAAATTAAGAAGGGTTGGGAAAGTATTCCTGTAAAAAGATAGGATTTTAGGTGAGACTTAAAGGAAGCCAGGGAACTTAGTTGGCAGGATTGAGGAGGGATAATGTTCCAGGCATGGGGGACAGCCAGGGGAAAATGCCTGGAGCTGAGAGATGGAGTGTCTTGTTCGTAGAACAACCAGAAGGCCAGTGTCACTGGACCAAAAATACTTAGTGGGGAGTAAAGTGGAAGAAGACGGGAAAGGTAGGAGGGGACAAGGCTATGAAGGACAGAAACAGGATAATGTATTTAAAGGGATATAAACGATGAAATATTATACAAATATAATGTATTTTGATTATTTATTTCCATGCTACATAGAAAGAGAATAAAGAATACTATACTGAGTTCCACAGTCACTCAAAAGAGTTCACTCTATGATGTGCAATTGTGTAATGAGGCCCACAGAATTAGTTTATCAAGGCATATATCTGATATGTACATAAAAATGTGCTAGACACAGAGTTGAATAGAATCAAAGGACCACAGAGTTTGAAGGGACCTTCAAGATTATCTAGTCAAACCCCCTCATTTTATTTTATTAAATTTTTTTTACAATTACGTGTAAAAACAATTTTTAACATTCGTTTTTAAAAACTTTTTGAGTTTCAAATTCTCTCCCTCCCTTCTTCCCCTCCCCTCTTCTTGAGAAGGCAAGCAATTTGACATAAATTACAAATGAGCAACCATACAAAACATATTTCCGTATTAGTCATGTGGTGAAAGAAAACACAGACCAGAAAAAAAAACTCACAAAAAATAAAGAAAGTGAAAAATAATATGCTTCAATCTGCACTGAGATTCTATGAGTTCTTTTTCTGGAGGGAGATGGCATTTTTCATCATGAGTCCTTCAGAATTGTCTTGAATTTTTGTATTGTTGAGAATAGCTAAGTCATTCACAGTTGACCATTGTACAGTATTGCAATTACCGTGTACAGTATTCTCCTGAGTCTGCTCACTTCACTTTTCATCAGCTCATGTAAGTCTTTCCAAGTTTTTCTATAACATCCTGCTTATTATTTCTTATAGCACAATAGTATCGCGCCATAATCACAATCATATACCACAACTTGTTCGGCCGTTCCCAAATTGATGGGCATCCCCTCAATTTCCAGTTCTTTACCAACACAGAAAGACCTGCTATAAATATTTTTGTGCATATTGGTCGTTTTTCTTTTTCTTTGATCTCTTTGGGATACAGACCTAGTAGTGGTATTGCTGGCTCAAAGGATATGCACAGCTTTATTTATAGCCCTTTGAACATAGTTCCAAAATGTTCTCCAGAATGGTTGGATTAGTTCAAATTCCACCAACAATGCATTAGTGTCCCAATTTTTCCACCCCCTCCCCCTATTCGTTATTTCTCTTTTCTGTCATATTATCCAATCTGATAGGGGTGAGGTGATACCTCAGAGCTGTTTTCATTTGCATTTCTCTAATAAATAGTGATTTCGAGCATTTTTCATATGGCTATAGATAGCTTTGGTTTCTTCTTCTGAAAATTGCCTATTCATATCCTTTGACCATTTATCAATTGGGGAATGACTTGTGTTTTTATAAATCTGATTCAGTTCTGTCTGTATTTGAGAAATGGGGCCTTTATTAGAGAGAGAAACTTGCTATAAATTTTTTTTCCAGTTTTCTGCTTTCCGTCTAATCTTGGTTCCATTGACTTTGTTAATGCAAATCCTTTTTATTCATTATGCGTCCTATAATGTTCTCTATCTCTTATTTGTTCATAAATTCTTCATTTATCCATAGATTTGACAGGTGAAATTTTCCATACTTACAGCATTACCTTTTAATCTAAATCATATACTCATTTTGACTTTATCCTGGTATATGTTGTGAATGTTGGCCTATATCTAGTTTCTGTCACATCAAAACTGTCAAACTACTTTCCAGTTTTCTCAGAAATTTTCTTCAAATGCTGAGTTCTTGTCCCAAAAACCTGGATCTTTGTGTTTATCAAACACTAGATGACTGTGGTTGTTTACTACTGTGTATCATATACCTAATCTATTCCACTGATCCACCCCTCTGTTTCTTAGCCAGTACCAGATTGATTTGACGATTACTGCTTTATACTACAGTTTGAGATCTGGAATGACTTCCTTCACATTTTTTTCATTAATTACTTTGATATTCTTCACCTTTTGTTCTCTCAGAGTAATTTTATTTTTTCTCGCTTTATAAAATAATTTTGGGTAGTTTGATTGGTAAAACTCCCTCATTTTATAAGTGAGGAAACTGAGGCTCAGAAGAGAGAAATCCAGGTTGTATTTGGGAAACTGCTCCTAGACACAAAAACCTGTCTTTTTTAAACACCAATTTTCTCCTAAAGCAGTACATTTGTTGTTTTATTGTGAGCACATGCATTTATATTTGTAAATATGCATGATTACATATGTATAGTGGATAGAGGTGTGGACCTGGATTCAGGAAGTCCTGAGTCCCAATCTAGCCACAGATACTTATTAGCTGTATGGCCTTTGGCAAGCCACTGCACCTGTTTGCCTCAGTTTCCTTATCTGTAAAATGTGAATAATAATAGCTTACCTCCTAGGGTTATTGTGAGGATCAAATGAGATAATATGTGCAAAGCAGTTAACACAGTACCAGGCACATAGTAAGCTCCTATATAAATGTTAGCTATCATTATTATTATTATTATTAATGTCTATTTATCCACATATCTATCTTTTCTGTTTCTTTTCAAGCCCCTAATAAATACTTAGAGATTGAAAAGTGAGTCCACTCATTACTTTTAATACCAGAAATGTTAACAAGTCGACAAATTAAGACAGAGGTCAGGCCAGGCTCTGAAAATCAGCAGTAAGTGACTAGAGGCTATTGGCACAATCATGGTTGGGAGGCTGAATTTGCATGTTCAGCATTCTGTGACTTGTAGGTAAAGGTGGGCTGGACCTAGCTTACACTGGCTTTTAGCCAGTTGTTAAGTTTTCAGTATGAGTATCTCCAACTCAGAAATTGGTAAATTCTATAAACGTAACCTTGAGTTATCATTTTGTTGGTTCTTTAGACTTAAAAAAGTGATAGATTAAAAAGCAAATGATCCATATTAAGCTTAAAAATGTGTCATGCATTTTTGGAGGGCTAGTTGTTACACATTTACCAGCAATGACCAGTACATGGTTGCCTGTACGCTATTCCTAAGTAGGAGTGGTGACCTACCCCATCTGTCTGTAGCTCTGCTGATTCTCTGGACACCATGCAGCTTTAGACGAGCTGTTAACCTTTTCTGAGCCTCAGTTTCCTCATTTCAAAAATAGGTTGTCCATTACATTCCATTCTGATGGCTCACCATGGCATGGGGTAATGCTAGGGTCTCCAAGTTTAATCCATATGATAAGCTTTGGCAAATCTTGGGATTGCAGTATCAGCTTTTCTCAGATTTGGAAGGACCTCAGAGTGCTCCACTCTAAGCTGCGCCTGAACATCTTGTACATGAATGAACCTGGCCATAGACTGTATGGTCATCATCTAAGGCCAGGCCTAGCCCAATTCAAAGAAGCATATCAGTAGAATGGCAGCCATCAAGAAAACACTGTCTTTTGGTCACAATCATGCCATCTCTGCTAAAATGTAGAACAGCTGTAATCTATCCATTGACAAAATCCACACACCCATGAAGTTGCCAATCTTTTGGAGCATCGAAGAAGAAGAAAATGGGGGAATGATACTATTTGCATTAACGTCACAGAATTCTTATATGCGAGTAGTTTCGTAAACTTGAAGATACAATATGACTTAGAGTTACTATTGTAGAAGGAAGGGTTCCTGAGGCATGAGGTGGAAGCCAAATGAGGTGGGTTTTTTCACCCATTTGTCTATCACGACTAAAACTCATTTTGACATTTTTTTTTACTTTTTTTTTAACATGTGTTTTTAAAACTTTGGGTTACTCCTTTCCTCCCTCCCCACCCACCCTCATTGAAAAGGCAAGCATCTCCATATGGGTTATAGATGTGTAGTCATGTAAAACACTTCCACAGTAGTCATGTTGTGAAAAACTAAGTATATTTCCCTTCATCCTATCCTGCCCCCCATTCATTCTATTCTCTCTTTTGACCCTGTCCCTCCTCAGAAGTGTTTGCTTCAGGTTATCCCCTCTCCCAATCTGCCCTCCCCTCTATCAACCCCCTGCTCTCTTGTCCCCTTCCCCCCTTATTGTCCTATAGGGTAAGATAGATTTCCATACCCCATTGTGTATGTTATTCCCTCCTTAAGTCAAATCCTATGAGAATAAGATTCACTCATTCCCTCTCACCTTCCCCCATTTCCCCTCCACTGTAAAAGCCTTTTCTTGTCTGTTTCATGTGAGATAATTTACCCCATTCTACTTCTTCCTTTCTCCTTCTCCCAATATAATCCTCTCTCACCCCTTAATTTTATTTTCCAGGTATCACCACTTCATCTTCAACTCACCCTGTGCCCTCTATCTATCTATCTATCTATCTATCTATCTATCTATCTATCTATCTATCTATCTAT
>NW_020954596.1:60569206-60681646 GCF_900497805.2 Vombatus ursinus
TATCTATCTATCTATCTATCTATCTATCTATCTATCTATCTATCTATACATACTTATAATTTTTTACCTCCCACTACCCTAATACTGACAAAGGACTCATGAGTTACAAATATCATCTTTCCATGCAGGAATGTAAACAGTTCAACCTTAATAAGTCTCTTATGATTTCTCTTTCCTGTTCACCTCTTCCATGTTTCACTTGAGTCTTGTATTTGAAAGTCAAATTTTCTATTCAGCTCTGGTCTTTTCCTCAAGAATGCTGGAAAGTCCCCTATTTCACTGAATGACCATTTTTTACCCTGACAGATTATACTCAGTTTTGCTGGATAGGTGATTCTTGGTTGTAATCCTATCTCCTTTGCCCTCTGGAATATTATATTCCATGCCCTGTGGTCCCTTAATGTAGAAGCTGCTAAATCTTGTGTTATCCTGATTGTGTTTCCACAATACTTGAATTGTTTCTTTCTGGCTGCCTGCAATATTTTCTCCTTGACCTGGGAACTCTGGAATTTGGCTACAATATTCCTAGGAGTTTTCCTTTGGGGATCTCTTTCAGGAGATGATCAGTGGATTCTTTCAATTTCTATTTTGCCCTCTGGTTCTAAAATATCAGGGCAGTTTTCCTGGATAATTTCTTGAAAGATGATGTCTAGGCTCTTTTTTTGATCATGGCTTTCATATAGTTCAGTAATTTTTAAGTTCTCTCCCCTGGATCTATTTTCCAGGTCAGTTGTTTTTCCAATGAGATATTTCACATTCTTCTCTATTTTTTCATTCTTTTGGATAAGTTTTACAGTGTCTTGATTTCTCAGATAGTCACTAGCTTCCAATTGCTCCATTCTAATTTTTAAGGAAGTATTTTCTTCAGTAAGCTTTTGGGCTTTCTTTTCCATTTGACTAATTTTGCTTCTTAGGGCATTCTTCTCCTCATTGGCTTTTTGGACCTCCTTTGCCATTTGGGTTAGGCTATTTTTTAAGGTGTTATTTTCTTCAGGATTTTTTTGGGTCTCCTTTAGCATCACTCTCAGTTTTTCCTCTACTTCTCTTACTTGCTTCTCAAAATCCTTTTTGAGCTCTTCCATGGACTGGGACCAATTCATATTTTTCTTGGAGGCTTTGGATGTAGGAACTTTGGCTTCATTGTCTTCTTCTGGTTGTATGTTTTAGTCTTCTTTGTCATCAAAGTAAGATAATATAGTCTGACTCTTTTTGCTCTGCTTGCTCATGCTCCCAGTCAATTGCTTGAGTTATAAACTCTTTGTTAAGGTAGGGGTCTGTTTCCAGTATGGAGAATGTACTGTCCCAAACTTCAGGGGTTTTGTGCAGCTGTTTTCAGAGATACTTCTAGGGACCTGTAAATTTTCAGTTCTTCCAAGGTGCTATGATCAAGGGCTAGGCGTTTACTCCTTTCCTGTCCTGTGCCCTATTCTATGAGTGACCACAAGCACTCTTTTCTGTCTTGGAACTGTGAGGAGGATTTCCTCTCCACAGCCACTACAAGCTCCACCCTGCCAGCGCTCCTCCTTGCCCCAGGACCACCACCCAGAACTGTGACCCAGATCCAAGCACAGGCAAAGCAAGAGAATCCTGCACCAGCAGAGAGATCCCTGCAATTCCCCTCTTATGAGCCGCTCGATTCCCCCTCAGTCTGTGCACTGGAAGCTAAGGAGACAGCCACCGCCCTGGGGCCACTCTCGGGGAATGGGGCTGGGACCCTGTGCTTCTCTCTCATGGCAGAAACAGACTTTTCCCACTGACCTTCTAAATTGTCATTGGCATTCATAGGTTGAGAAGTCTGGAAACTGCCACAGCTGCCCACGATTCAGTCCTCTGAGGCCTGCTCCAGGTTCGTTGCAGCCTGCGCACCCACTCCAAACTGCGCTCCTCTCCCAGTCCGGCGTGTTATACCTTTCTGATCAACCATTCAGGTTGTCTTAGGCTGGAATTTTGTTTCACTTTGTCTTTTTGTGGGTTCTGCTGCTTTAGAATTTGTTTAGAGTCATTTTTACAGGTATTTGGAGGGGTTTGGGGGAGATCTCAAGCAAGTCACTGCTTTTACTCTGCCATCTTGGTTTTTTTTTACTTTTTAAACAGAGCAAATATTGTCTTTTCAGATATTCAAAGGAATATTAAGCAAGCCAATATACATGACTAGAATAAAGCATTCCCTAGGTGCACACACACACACACACACACACACACACACACACACATATACATATATGGTGGTACTTTCACTTTTAACCAGGCCATCTTGTTTCATTATATCCTCCCACAGGTGGTATTTATTCTGCATGAATTATTTCTTTTTCCCAGACTTGAGGAAATAGAATACCTTGCCACCTTGCCCTCTGCAACATCTGTTATAGCATGTGTGCCAATCTTAACCACCTGAACAGTGAAAGGAAGCAAGGCCAGCATCTGACCAAATGCCATGTTTTGATGCAGAAATACTTGGAATCAAAACATGATTGCAAAACAAAACAAAACAAACAACAGAAAAAAGGAGTGGGTGGTGAGCAACTTAAGGCATCCTTATAGGAGATATTCTGCTTCCTTGGCCTTGGCATGTCATCAGACAAATCACAATCTCTCAGAGACTCAGTTTCTTCATCTGTGAAATGGGGAGAATAACCTTTGCATCACCTACCCCATGGGATTATTGTGAAGGAATTGATTTTTAAATCTTAAGAACAAATGAAGACCCATCTTCTTTCCCTCCCACCTCCGTCGAGAAAACCAAACTAAACCTCTGTTACAAACATGCTTAATCAATGCTTTTCAGATCTTAGAGCAGCACTGTGGAAACATCTGCTACTATGCTGCAGGAGCTGAGGAGAATGTTTGACACAAAAGCAAATGCTGTGGAAGTTCCAAAGTGGGAGCAATCACCAATCACCAAGGGCTAGTGTGACCAGGGAAGGCTTCGTGGAGGAGGAAGTTCTTGAAATTTGTCTTGAAAGGCAAAGCAAATTATCTGCTTTCTTGTGCAAGGAAAAGGACAAGTAGCATGGTTCAGTGGAAAGAGCAGTCAGGAAGAGACCTGAGTTCCATTCTGCACTCTGCAATGCGCCCCTGTGACCTTGTACAATTACTTAATCTTTTTGTGCCTCAGTTTCCCCATTTCTAAAATGAGGTGGTTGAACTCAATGACCTCAATGACCAAGGATAAGAGATTTAGAGCTATAAGGAATTTTATAAGTCATTGAGTCCATCCCCCTCATTTTACAGATGAGGAAACTGAGGGTCAGAGAAGGTCAGTCATTTGCCCAAGATCATCCAGCAATCAAGGGTCTGAAGTATGGCTCAAATCCAAGTTTGGACTAGTCTCCTAGCTCCAAGGTCAGTGCTCTACACACTATGTCACCCAACTCTGTGAACTTCTTATCTACCTCTTCCAAACTGTGTTGGCTAATGTTGCTACAATGCTTTAAGTTTCCAAAGAGCCTGAAATATATTATCTTGTTTGACCCTCACTATTCCCCACTTGGTAGGCAAGGTAACCCAGGGTCACACTAGCTAGTAAGACTAATAAGTGTCTGAGACCAGATTTGAACTCAGATTCTCCTGACTCCAGGCCCAATGTTCTATCTACTGTACCACCTACCTGCTCTGATCTATAGCTATTGATACATATAAATAGTTATGTATGTAGCTACATCTAGATATAGCTATGTAGCTATGGATAGATATATAGATACATGTATGTGTCTATGTAGAAATAGAGATAGATATAGATATGTAGATATAGATAATACAGACCTCATCTTACCCTGAAACTCCAACCTGTTTCATCAACTCTTTATCAGAGTGATAAGCAAATAGCAAAGTTGAATGATTTTGCTCCTCGTTTCCCCTGCTCTCACTCTGACATAAAGGCAGGAATTGCAAGGTAGAATGAGGGAAAACAAAGGCTCCAAAAATGCATAAAGTGGACACCAAGGCGCAGGGAATGAAAACAACATGCTGGTTATACTGTTACAGTACTGGTTATCACAGACTTTGACAATAATCTTTTCCATAATTTGGAATTACGCTAAGAAAGTGACTATTATTTGACCTTGATATGCCACTAGTGGGCATGTTTACCTCAAGGAAGTTAAGGATAAAAAGATCCAATATTCACCAAAATATTTATGTGAGTACTTTTTTGTGGTAACAAAAGAATAGGAAGCAAAGTAGATGTCTATTGACAGGGGAATGGGTAGACAAATGACGATACATGAATGGAATGGAATGGAATGAAATATTATCATAGTGTCAGAAAGGATGACATGATGAATACAAAGAATCATGAAAAGACCTATAAAAACTGATACAAAGTGAAATAAGCAGAACCAGGAAAACAATATACACAGTGCCTGCAACAGTGTAAATGGAAAGAACAAAAGCGAAACAAAACAATATGATATATAAGTACAATAACTTATAGAAGAGTTAAGAAAATGCACCTGCCTCCCTTCTTTGACACAACAAAAGTTGTGTTTTTTTTGATGAAGGGTTTTTTTCTAATTAATATATATAATATTACTATCATTATATTATACATATTTTCTCTTTTTTTTCTTCTCTGCAATAAAATATATGGCCTACTAGGGAGAGGAGAGAGAGAAATATATTTGGAAATGAAGGAGATGCAAAAATTAAATATTAATAAAATTTAAATGAAATTTTATAACAAAAAGAAAATTCTATTGTTCAGATAAAACTTATAAGAATATTTTCTTTGGGTGCCATTTTTTATTTTTATTTTTTGCAGAGCAGAAGAGGCCTAAATATTAAATCATGTGCTGGTCAACTTGTCCCATGTTACCCACTGTCAAATGGGAATGTGTGTTGATATGATATTCACTGGCTATCAAGAATGAATGAGTAAGAGTAGGAGGCTCTAGCCTGGAAAATTAAATTTCTTTTCACTTATCCCTGTTTGAGGCCACCCCAGCTCAGCCGGATGACCACATGGTCTTTGTGTTCGGGCCCCAGAGATAAGGGGCAGGAGGTTACCACTTGCTGCTGATGCACAAATGAGGGGAAAGTCAGTTGATTTCGCCCTTACTCTTCCTCTTGGCTGCATGGAAAATCAGGAAGAGTGCTCTTCGCTCACCACTTTCTCTGTCCTCCACAGAAACCACATGTTTCCTGACCCTTGACTTTTTTTTCCTGCTAGGAGAGCAGTCACCTGTACATCAGCTTAATTCACATAATGACATCCTGCCTTTCCTTATGGCCAGAAGCCTTTATCATCATTGCTTTACATCAGTCGGCCTGTGGTATCCAGACCATGGGCATGTGACTTGTTTGCCAGTTTGTCCATTGTAAAAAATTGTGTCATTTGTATTGTTTACCAGGAGTAGAAATTTTTCATCTGTTAGGAAAAAAAAGGTAACACCCAACCAACTGCCTAACTTAAAACATAGCTACAAAAGGCCATGAGGAGAGAGAATACAATGTGGTGCAAAGGGCATTGGTTCTGGAATCACAGGGCCTGAGTTTAAATGGCAGCTCCATTTCTTGTGAACTACGTGACCTGAGCCAAGTTACTTACCTATTCCAGGCTTTCGTGTCCTCATGTGATTTGATTGGGATTGGAGGGATTCTAAGGTCCCTTTCTGGTCTAGATGTTAGGATCTTATGAATAAGCCAGTCTAGTGGAAAAAGCACTGCACTGGGGGAGTCAGAAAACCTGAGTTCAAAGCCCAGCTCTGCCACATACTACCTGTTTGATGGAGACAAGTCACTGAATTTCTTTGGGTCTCAGTTTTCTCATCTTAAAGTAAAGGGGTTGGAATACATGATTTTGAAAGTCTTTTCCAGTTCAAAATACCAGGATCAGACATGGGGTCAGTGGTTTTCAGAAATAGGACAGAGAGGCGTGGTTAGTATAGAGGAAAGAAAATCACCAAATAAGCCTTTATCTACTGGAGAGGGCAGAAAACTTAAGAAATGCTATATGGACAAAAATAAATGGTTCATCTGATCCAATATTCATGCAATCTTAGGGTCTAAGAATTGGAATGGACTTTTGAGGTCATCTGGGCCAATATCCTTCCTACTTCAAGAATCCTTTCTGTGTAATATCCTACCTAGACACCCAGGGAGATGGCTAGGAATGGAGATCTCAGCATTTTATTAAGACTGCATTCCACTGTTATTTAGAAAGATTTTCCTTGCATTGAGGTGAAATCTGCTTCCACCCTAGTTCTTCCCTCCAGATTATCTTAGATCTGAAAAGGACTTTATCTTTTCATCCATTCTCACCATTTTATTGATCAGAAAACCTAGGCCCAGGGAAATCAAGTGGGTTAATCCACTCTTCTGTTTTCTCCAAAATACATTCCTTCTTCTGACTTCCCAATTTCTGCTAAGAGCACCAATATCCTCCCATTCACTCATGTTCATAAGCTGTATTAACTTTGACTCTTTCCTCTTCTTTATTTCCTATGTTCTATCAATATGAAACCCATCAATTCTATCTCTGCCATACTACTATACTCCAATGGACCTGGAAAGGTAGTGCAGTATAGTAGATAGAGTGCTGGGCTTACAGCCAGGAAGATCTGAGTTCTAGTCCTGCTTCAGATAGCTATGTGATTGTTTGTGGGCAAGTCATTCAACCTCATCTAAGAAATGGGAATGATAATTATAACACCTATCTCACAAGGTTGTTAGAGTGAAGATCAATGGAAATAATGCACCTAAAGTGCTTTGTAGGCCATAAAGCATGATACAAATGTGAGCTATTATTATCTCATCATTGTGAAGAAGCCTACTAATAGTGAACATCTCCCACATCTGCATATCTTGAACAACCTACTTTGTGTCCTCTCATAAATTCACCTCAAATGGTCCACCTAACATGCTGTGAGGGTCGTTGAGTTTTCTTGACATCACAAGGACACCAGTGGAGCATTTGGGCTGTTCAGGAGTTGCTTCTCATCACAATGGGAATGGTGCATCTTCTTTTTCAGGCATTCATTTTTTAATGGCATGCTTTACACTGCTTCTCCTGCATTGTTTATAGAGTCTTCCAGACTAAACATACCTACTCTGCCCCCTCTCCATTGCTCTGTGGATGCTCTTCAACTTTAATTTTTGAGAGATTGTAGGCAGCTAGGTGGCACAGTGGATAGAGCACCTGGCCTGAAGTCAGGAAGACCTAGGTTCAAATCCAGTCTCTGACACTAGCTGTGTAACCCTAGACAATTCACTTAACCCAGTTTGCCTCAATTTCCTTATCTGTAAAATAAGCTGGAGAAGGAAATGGCAAACCACTCCAGCATCTTTGCCAAGAAAACATCAAACGGCATCACGAAGAGTTGGACATGATTGAACAACAACAACAACAAAGTATTCCACAAATGCACACATCCTCTCCAGAAGAATATTGACCTTTTTTTGAGTCTTATTATAGCTCAGAAGCAGTGTGGTGGCATGTAGAGAGCCTCGAAGTGAGGAAGACCTCAGTTCAAGTTCCATCTCTGACACACATTGGCTCTGGTATCCCAGGTAACCCACTGACCCTCTCAGGCTCCCCAGACAACTCTCTAAGACTCTTAAATGCAGAGATGGTGCTGATTTGTATTGACAGAGGAAATTCCCCACCAGGCGCTTCCTGCTCTGATGAAATCATAGGTCCAGCCAAAATGAAAAAAAAAAAAAATCCTAGCTCACGGAAAAAATATGTAACATAACTTTTCCTGTAATGTAATTCTAGCTGATAATGAACAAGTTCTGCATTTGATTCATATTCACAATACATGGGGTGTGCCTCAGGATAACCTGATTCTTTAAGCCCTTATCTTTCCATCCTTCCTTGCTGAGCTTATATTCTGGGCTAATCATCATTCTCTGGGAACTAATGGACAGCTAAAATACCAGTCTCCTTTTGGAGGACCTTGGTCTTGCTACTTGCCAGATCCCAAGAAACACCAGGATTTTTAATTCATAGAGAAACAAGTTTTTTTTTTCCTTCAGCTGTGGCTTGTCTCCAGCTGATTTCACCACACTGTTTGCAATCCAAACCAAAGATGTTACTATTACCATCATATTATCTCCCCAGAAACTGCCTACCATCTTGACCAGCACCTCAACTCTACTCCCAGAAAAGATAAATTTTCAGCACTTTCTCACTATACTACTCCATCCCCCAAACAGGATTCCAAGGTGCCTTAGATATTTAATTTCTCATTGGATTTGTGAATCAATGAAGTTGTTTTTTAAATGTCAGTATTCAATCCTTTACTATGTTTTCACATCACCACCGAAAAGACCAGTATCAACAAGAATTGCTCTCTCTGTCTCTCTCTCTTTCTCTTTCTCTTTCTTTCTCCATATATATAATATACATATATGTATATATAAATATATACACACACACACACATATATAGATACACACACATATGGAGAGAGAGAGAGAAAGAGAGAGTAGTGATTTATTCCCTCAGTGGAGATTCAGACTAGTTCTACATAGAACGTAATCACACCTCTGGAGAACTATTTACTCATTTGAATATTAGGGCTGGGGGAGAAGGAGGGTGTTTTTTAGAGTTGTTTCTGTTTTCTCTTTTCGTTTGTCTTCTTCTACACATTTCTTGCTCTCAGCTCCTACATTCCACTCTCATATCCGTTAATCTCAATCTTGGCTTCTCTCCTGAACTTTGGTGTTCTCAAATCACTTCCATCTAATACACTTTTAAGCTCAAATTTAGTTTATTGAATCAAAGATAATATACAAAATGGAGTGAATTTGTGAATATCAAGAGTGGGGTACCATGGGCGAAATAATGACCATTTATTGTGATAAGTGAGTAGTAAATTTTCAATGAAGAGATCAACAAAGTGAGTAGTAGATTATCAAGAAACAGTCCCTCTAGACCTATGGAAACAAGGAGGAGAAAATAGAAGAAATAGATGGGAAGAAGAGGAATACGGGAGTTCAAGAAATGAACATCTTAATTGGCCAAATGAAGAAGCAGGGGGTGGAAGAGGTTTGTGCCTGTGGATGAGCCCTAAAACCTGTATTTCTGGGGTGTTATGAGTAACATCCTAAACAGAGGCAAAATGCAGTACCCATGAAAGATTATTTCAAATCTTATGATTCTTCCTAGACCTTAGCAGAGGAAACTTCATTTCAACAACTAAAAGGGGTAGAGTCCCAAATCCCCAAGAAGAAATCTTCCCCTTTTTGACTCATCCAAAGAGGTGTAGCCTAGAAGGAAATCTTTTTCCTAACACTTTTATTCATTCACTTATTCTACAATTTATTGTTGAGAGCTTACTACGTACAAAATATTAAGCTCTTATAATGAGGCATACTAAAAGTATAAACTCTGGGTAGGAAAGATAAGACAATCACACAAATAAGATAAAACACAATTGGCAGGTATGATTTAAATGGGAAGGAAGGAAGGAGAGAGAGAGGGAGGGAGGGAGGGAAGAAGGGAAGGAAGGAAGGAGAGAGGGAGGGAGGAAGAAGGGAAGGGAGAAAAGAAGGAAGAAAGGAAGAAAAGAAGGAAGGATAGATTTATTGAAGGAAGGAAAAAGGAAGTTTAAAAGCATTTATTAAGCCCTTAGAATGGACAAAGCACTATGCTAAAGCACTGAGGATAGAAATAGAAAAATCAAGAGAGTCTCTGTTTTCAAGGAGCTCATACTCTAAAAAGATCACTGGATTTGGTGTCAAAAAGATCTGATTTTAAATCTTAGCTGCTACTTTTTAGCTGTACGACCTTGGGCAAGTCAGAAAAATTGCTCCTTGCCTCAGTTTCTTCTTTTGTAAATTTAGACAATAATCAGGTCAATCAATCACTAAACATTCATTCACTGGACTAGGTACTGGGGATACAAAGAAAAAGAACAGAACAATCCTTAGCCTTAAGGAGTTCAACCTCTTGGCATCCATCTGCCTGGCAAGATTGGGGTAGAAATGAAGTGAGACAATACATATAAAGCATCTTGTGAACTCTAAAGCACAGCAGATGGGTTTAATAGCAACAGCAATAATAATAGCTAGCATTTAAATAGTGTCTATTATGTGCCAGGCATTTTACAAATATTATCTCATTTGTTCCTTACAACAACTCTCTGAGGTAAGGCTGATTTTGAACTTGTATCTCCCTGATTACAGGCCCAGCACCATGTCCATTGTGTTACCCAGCTGACTTAAGACAGCATATAATCAGTACTATATATATGTAGCATAGATATAGTGCTTGCTATAGGAATTCAGAGAATGGAAAAGTTCAATTCTGGCTGGAAGATAAGAAAGAGTAGGGGAAGGAGAAAGAAACAAGCATTTATTAAGTTCCTACTATGAAGCAAGCACTGTACTAGGTGCTTTATAAATATTGCTTTATTTGATCTTATTTCATTGGACATCACCGGGTGCTACATAGGTGAAGTGACATTTGCCAGAACAAAGAGTTCAAACTTTATGCCCTCGGTAATACAGAGCCACTATTGAGGTAGGAAGAGATATGGAAAAAGTACCCCATTTGGTAGATATCTCCTTTGCTTCCAATTCTTTGCTAACACAAGAAGTTCTACTATAAATATTGGAGGATATAAAGGGCCTTTTTTCCCTCTTTTTCTTTTTCTTTTTTTTTTTTGTCATTGACCTCTGTGAAGTATATGCCTAGCAACGGGATCTCTGGCTCAAAGTGTATGGCCATATTAGTTGCTTCCTTTGCATAATTCCAAATTGTTTTCCAGCTCATCCTATTTATTGATTAGAAAAAAAGTAGACCTTCCTCCAATCATCAACCTTTTCTTCTAATTTTGGATTTAAAATACAGGTGATTCTTTACTTCATACAAAAAGGCTCAAACTTTCTATCCAACAACTTAATTCTTTCACCATTTACTTAGACATTCTCACATACAGATTATATTTGGTGCATTTTGCTTGGTGTACTTGGTCATTGGCTTCAGGTAATCTGTACCAGCATCAAAAGCCCCCATTCCACATCTGGAACAGAAAAAGGACAAAGGAGCAGTCATGTGCTGGAGGGCAGGTCACGTCAACAAGTAGGAAATGGGTGTGTGTATACCTAAGGGATAGTTCAATCCCCAAATTCCCTCTGACAATCAGTAATGGTGGAGGCAAATAGTCATAAACTTTTGTCTCTACAGATTAACAGGGGCTCCCTGGATTATAGTTGTGGCTTATAAATGATTGCACTTTTCCTTTAACCAATGGGAAATGTTAGTTTTGAGTTCTTTACTTCTCTGTTGCCCCCTTCCATATATACACAAAAACAAAAGAACAAAACCCAAGGAGGCAAACAATATGGTAGTTGGGGACATGACATCAATTGATTCACCATGGGGATTGAACAGAATAGAATTGGGTGAAATTAGGTAGGAGACGTAGGACTGACCTTTTTACTGACGTATTCTTTCTACTATGTCATATTCCAAGTATTACCTTTAATTGACACTTCTAGTTTTTCAGTGTCATATTTGAAGGCATAACATGATTAAAATTTTAGGAGCCAGCATGAACATTGGATTTGGCATCAGAAGACGGGTTCAACTCCTCCCCCTGCCATTTTCTACTTAGTTAAACTCCTGGCATCATTAAAAAGTCATTTAGCTTTTTGAGCAGCAGTTTCTTCATCTGAAAATGAGGGGATTTGATTCAATGACCTGTGAATTCCCTGACAATTCCAAATTTATGATCCTATGTTAAATTATGTTTTAGGAAGATAGCTGTTATGGTTATTGTGTGGAATAGATGTGAATGAGGAGAGAATGGAGACCAGAACACTAATTAGGAGGCTCTTACAATAGTCCAGGTGTGAGATAAGGGATTGCACAAGGATACTGGCAAGAAGAAAGGACACATAAGAGCTAACTGGTTCTTAATAAGGAGGGTGCTAGGGCCAGGCAAAAGGGTGATAGGGTCCTTCATCCCCTCCTGCCTCAGCCCTCTCACCCCTCCTTTCCTACTAGGATAAGATCTGTTGGTAATGCTAGGATTAGTGATAGAGTACAAACAGTAGGAGAGATTTGTTGGGGAATAGTTACATTCTAGTCTCCTTCCCCCTTCTCTGTTGATAGGAAAATCTAGGAGTTGGCCCCAGTAAAAGAACCCTGAAAAAATCTGCAGACTTTCCATCACTTATTGGCAGCATGAAGTCTCAGGTAAACTCAGACCCAAGCTGAGGAAACATTCTTCTAAGTAACTCCTCCCCATCCCCCACCTCAGCACTCTACCCTCTGGAGACGACATAGTGGAGTCTTTGGTGCCAAAGGCATTTAAAGGACTCTGATGTGTTTATTTTAAATTGGGTTTGGCACATATGCTTTCTATGATAAAATGGTTTATCTGAGCTTTGCTAAATCATTTCCTGTCATTCTGAGATCAAGCACCATCTAAACTGTAAACATTCCCTCTTCTGTCCTTCTGAGTGGCTTGTGGGGCACCCATTGGGATTTACCTTCAAATAGGGACTAGGAAGGGGCCCAATAAATATTTCACACATAAAAGGATTGTTATAACAAAGGGGTCCTAAATCCCCCAGGGTTATCTCCACAGCTTGCTTTCTTATTTTCTTTTGACCTCTTTCCCCTGAAATCTGAAGGGATTTCCTCAGAATGAAGTGCATGTTTAAGTGAAGATGACCAAGAGGAGAAGAGAAAATGAAAGAGGGAAAGGGAGGGATAAAATGGAGACCCCATAAATGAAGATAAAGGTTAATATAAAAAGAGAAAGGTTATATAGAGCGATCTGACTGTAAGTCAACTTCCACAGTCCTTGATTAAGGTAGTCCCTGAGAGAGAAAGCACTGTGTCTCAATTCCACCTCCATTTAATTGCACTATCAACACAATCCTATCACAGACCCCATGATACACACCTTACTGTGATTTGGAAAATAGGGCCTGGTTTTCAAGGTAAGTTTTATGGAGATAAGGCAGGAACAAGAAAAGTAAGTGAAGGATACAGGAAAAACCTTGGCCTTAAAACTTTGATCCGTAATGATCAGTGATGAAAGAAGCATCCATGCAATGGGGCTGGTCTGTAAGGGGACTGAAATTAGGGGCCAATGTTTTAAAGTTGGTGACCTTAGCATATGCCTGTGTCAGAAGTCAGGAGTAGGAGTTAGATTGGGGTTTTAGCTTTGGCTATAATGCTGTTGTGAAACCTTGGGCAAGTCACCTATCATCTAAGTTTCCTCATTTGTCAAATAAGAAGTTTGGATCAGATTGGGGAGGAAAGGAGGGAAAGAAAGAAAGGAAGGAGGGAAGGTGGAAGGAAGGAAAGAAGGAATGGAAGGAGAGGGGAAAGGAAGGAAGGGAGGGAGGAAGAAAAGAAGGAAGGAAGGAAAGAAGGAGGGAGGGAAGGAAGTAAAAAGGGAGGGAAGGAGGAAAGGAAGGAAGAAAAGAAAAAAGGAGGGAAGGAAGGAAGGAGGAGGAGGGAAGGAGGGAAGAAAAGAGGAAAGAAGGGAGTGAAAAAGAAGACAACTCCCACCCTCAAAGAGCTTACATTTGGGAGGGAGGGCAGGATGGGAAACTAGAAGTAAACAGATAGGTCTATGCATGATAGATTATTTGAGGAGGAGGAGAAATACAAGACATAATTTGTCCTTGTGGAAAGAGAATTGAATCATGATTCAGAGGCCTGAGTTCTTTTCCCAGCATGCCACTGCTTAGCTATGTAACCTGGGGCAAATCATTTAACCTCTCCACACCTGAGTTTTCTCATTTGTAAATTGAGGCAGTTCGATGATCTAGGGTTCTCTGACAGTAACCTCATGTTTGAAAAATCTGTGTCTTCCAGGTCTCCACCTGCAGAGAGTTCACAATCTATTTGAAGGTAGAAAGAAGAAGAATGAGATTCACACACATAAAATCATGGGAGAATAACAGAAAACAGTATAAAATTGAGTCTTCAGTAGCATGTTCCTAACTGCAAGTATGAGTGACAATCAGTCCCTTGAAATTCATTTCAGTGGAATTGGGTTTGTACACTTCCATTGACACGGTAGGTTCTAACTTCAGAGATTTGTTCTCGCTCATTTAATTCTCTAAATTGTTCTTGTGGCCCAGGTATATTAAATGCAGCTTAGAGCAATCCCTAGCCCTTCCCAAGCCTAGATTCCATGATAGTTACGCTTGGATGGATTTTTCTCTCCAATGTTGTTTTCACCTTGCTTATTTAATTTTATTCAGGGTTTTAAAATTATCTTCACCAATACCAGTGTCTCTCCTCAATAATACAGATTCAAATATCCCACAGTCCCATGGAGCAGCTGCTCTGTGACATTTTTTCTTGTATATTGATCTTGACTTCAATTAAGAAGTAGGCTATGCTTGAGCTCTCAGCCCCTTCTGCCCTGCTGTTGTTTCCAATTGGGTTTTTTTTTTTTAATTACAGTTCTAAATGTGCATGAATTGTGTTGAAGGAACAGTGCTTTTAATTTAGCACTTGTAGTTTCCCATGATTGGAAATGAAAAATGATAGCCTGATGATGGGTAACAGGCTCTGTAGAAGTGAATAGCAGAGACAATGGTTTGAATACTACAGTCCAAGACCAACCAGGAAAAAAAAAACATAAATTGATTAGTAGACTGTAGAGGTGGAAAGGAGCTTAGACGTCATATATTTAGAGCTAGAAAGGCTCTCAAAGAACATTTAGTCCAACTCCTTTATTTTACAGATGACAAAAGTGAGACCCAGAGAGTGAAAGTGACTTGTCCATGATCACAGTTTAGCAAATAGCCAAGGTAAGATTTAAACCCAGATTCTCTAACTTTACATGCAGAGTTCCTTGACCTGAATGACATGGTATTCTAGTCCAACAGACTCATTTGAGAGATGAGAAAACTGATCTTCAACCAAATGAAGGAGTTTACCCAAAGTCACAAAGTAGTGGCAGAGTTTGGGCTAAAACCCAAATCTTCTGATTATAATTTTGATTTAAAAATGGAGTTTTTTTCCAATATAGGATACCCCACCAAATTATGTAAACATTGTGGACCTTCTCACTTTGAGTGGACATAACCTCAACTGTCTATTATATTGGCAGATAAATGAATGGATGAATGGAAATTCTTTTAAGTCAAAATCCACTGACATTTACATTAAGTTGTGTGCATGTGTGTGTGTGTGTTTCTGTCAGAATTTATTTTGGCATTGATTAGATACCACTGCAGAGTAAGAAATGTTGAATATGAGAAAGATTTCTATGCTCTCTGGTGAAATAAACAGAAGCAAGGGAACAATATGAACGATGGCTTCAACAATAGAAATGAAAACATCACTAAAAGAAATCAAACTCTGAGTAATTAAAAAAAACAAAGAAAGTTCTAGAGGCAGAGGACTATTAGCACAGAATATTTTTAACAATAACAATAGTAAAAAATATTGTCACAGTCAGTCATAGTATCAGATGTTTTTTGTTTAATTATTTTTCCTTGTCAAAAAGAATGGTCCAGAGTTGGGAGGCAGGAAGGAGAATGGGTTGAAATGACTGAAGTCAACAAGTCAACAAGCATTTATTAAATAACTACTATCAAGAGCCAGGTTCTATGCTCAGCACTGGGGATACTAAGAAAGGCAAAAATAGTCCCTGCCCTCAAGGAGCTCACAATCTAATGAGGGAGACAACATGTAAACAATTATGTATAAACAAATTATATATAGAGTTAATTGAAGATATCAGAAGGAAGGCACAAAAAATAAGGGGTTAAGAAAGGCTCTTGCAGAAGGTGGGATTTTAGCTGAGACTTGAAGGAAGCCAAAAGGAAGGATATGGAGAGCAGGAAGCCAAAAAAGCATCAATAAAACATTTTTAAAATAGTTTTAAGGTGAACATATGTACAAACACATATATATATATATATAAACTACCCATATATAATGCATGTTAGTAGTAATATTCTCTTAAATGATATTATTTCAGTTAACTATTTTTTATCTTTTGTTAGTACACAACAGAGTTTTTTACATGTAGCAAGTCCTCAATAAATGACTACAGTTCAATTTCAAATGCATTTTATTTTTTTTGAGAATGGTATTTTATTTTTTCCAATTACATGCAAAGATAGTTTTCAATATTAATTTTTATAAGATTCTGAGTTCCAAATTTTTCTCCCTCTTTCCCTCCCTCCCTCCTCCCCAAGACAGCAAGCAATCTGATATAGGTTATACATGTGCAATCATGTGAAACATATTTCCACATTAGTCATGTTGTGAAAGAAGAAGCAGAACAAAAGGGGAAAACCACAAAAACAAAAAAAAATGAGAATAGTATACTTCAATCTGCATTCAGACTCCATAGTTCTTTCTCTGGATATGGATAACATTTTCCATCATGAGTCTTCTGGAATTATCTTAGATCATTGCATTCCTGAGAAGAGCTAAGTCAGTCATAGCTGATCATCACACAATGTTGCTGTTACTGTATATAATGTTTTCCTGGTTCTAGTCACTTCACTTAACATCAGTCATTTGATCTTTTTCTAAAGCAATTTAAACTCTGTTTTTAAAAAATTCTCCTTATAATAATAGCTAAGTTTTTCCTACCTTGTCCAGTAAAATGCTTGTTCCAGCTACTCTGAGAGTCGATGTAAAGAAACCCTACTTGGGCTCAATTTATACCACTTTCCTCAAGTTACACATATCTGAGTCATTAACTCCTAGCCCATCACTTTAAGAGAAGCTTAAAAAAAACCACAAAACAACAATAACAACAACAACAACAAAAACCTTTTGCTTTTCATTTTTTTAGTACATAATGCACTAAAATATATTTAATCCTTTCCCCTTCCAGCATGAATAAGGATTTTATGTCGGTGCTGTGTGTCCCTCTCTGACAACAGCAACCTGGCAAAGGTCTAAAAATGATGATCAGCCTATGAAGGGTGGTTTTCTTCTTTAAAATACTGGGTGGCCTAAAAGAGGGAATACCAGTTTCAACACTCTAAGGGTTTTGAGCCAAACTATTGTGATAATATATTTTATGATTCTATGTTAGAATGCATAAAGACACAGTTTCTGGTAACACCATGCTAAATGAGTGTGTGTTTGTTTTGAGCATACTTATATGTATATATTTCTTCCCCAGAAAGAATTCTGAGCTCCTTGAGATTAGGGACTTTTTTCTTTTCTCCCTCTCCTCCCACTTTTTTTTTTTTTGCCTCCCTAATGACTAGCATATACATTCCTGGAACATGGTAGTTACCTAATAAATGCTTGCTGATTGCTTAATGGATTGATTGATCACAAAAGAAAATGGTACCTCCAGGTTGCAGTGTAAGACATTTGTAACTGAATCCTCACTCTGGGAGTGTCTCCATCTGTCTTTTAAAGGCACAATATTACCATTTCCTTAAATGTTCAATAGTCAACAAATATTTATTGAGCACTGGACTAAACATTAGAAGGGGACACAAAAAAGAATGATATGTGATCCTTGTAGTTAGGGAGCTTCCATTCTGCCAGGGCAATAGACATACAACTATAATACAAGTATAGATGGTAACAAATTTATATTCCATCTTGTCCTACATCTCCAATAGGCCCTAATCATAAAGTAGAAACCAAAGGAAAAGAAAAGAGCAGGGAAGTCAGAATTGGGGCAGAATAGAAGAAAACTCAATCTTCGGAAGAAATAAAGACAAAAGGTAGAATGGAGGCAAGAGAAGTTTTTCTACATACCTTTCCTGCCCTCACTCTCCCCTCTAATTTTCATTGAGGGCTATCTAGTAGTGGGAGAGTGGGAACATAAATGATCACACAAAACAAGAAGTGACAGTGATTTTTCTTTGTTTGTGAGCTGTCTGAAGACTGAGTCCAAGAACAAAATCAAAATGTCAGAAACACATTTTGGGAACAAGAATGAGTGTAATTTTATGCTTCATTCTGACACACTTTGGAGGCTGGCCAATAGGGAAATAGCCCTTATCATTAAAACATTTTCCATATCCAATGCCACAAAAAAAAAAAAACACCCTGAGTATTTCCACCCCACCATTTCATTCCCTGTAGCTGTGAAATTTTGAACTGATAAATGTCTAATCTCTAAACGGGGGGTATTCTTAATTTAGGGATTTTTATTTTCAGAAGTTTGGTTACCCTTCCCCCCCACAACTGATCTTCATTTTTACACATTCCTGGATTTCCAGGGCTAGTCCAAATCTGACCAAAGAAAGCAGGAATTCCTCTTGTCATAAGATCTCTGAAGCAGATAAGAGCAGCAGATGTATCATGAGACCAACTGTTTCCAGGAGATTCCCAGACGGGTCTTGCACATGCAGCTATTATACCATCTCTCAATAATATTTGTTAAATACTAGGGTTTTAGTAGCTAAAAAGCATAAGACATTATCAGTTCTGAAACTCCTTCATTATTACTCTTGAAAGAATTAACTTGATGATTCATGAAAATAGGAAAATGGGGAGACTGTGAATAGATCTTTCCCAAACTAATTCCTATGAAAGCTGCTAACAAGCATAAATCCTGACTTCTTATATATTAAATACAATGGTGGATCAGTGGAATAGATTAGGTACACAATACACATTAGCAAGTAACCATAGTAATCTAGTGTTTCATGAACACAAAGATGCAGAACTCACCATTTGACAAAAATTGCTGGGGGAAACTGGAAAGTAGTTTGGCAGAAACTAGATATAGACCAACATCTCACATTATATACCAAAATAAATACACCAAAATGGGTACATGATTTAGACATAAAGGGTGATATCATAAACAAATTAGGGGAGCATGCAAAATTTTACCAGTCAGATCTATGGATAAAGGAAAGATTTGTGGCCAAATGAGACACAGAAAGGAACAAAGGATGAAAAACAAATAATGTTGATTACATTAAATTAAAAAGGTTTTGCACAAGCAAAATCAATGTAGGCAAGATTAGAAAGAAAGCAGAAAACTGGGGAAAATTTTTACAGCAAGTTTTTCTGATAAAGGCTTCAACCGAGTCAATTTTATAAGAATATGAGTCATTCCCCAATTGATAAATGGTTTTCAAAGGATATGAACAGGCATTTTTCAGATGAAGAAATCAAAGCTATCTATAGTCCTATGAAAAAATGCTCAAAATCACAATTGATTAGAGAAATGCAAATTTAAATAGCTCAGAGGTATCACCTCACACCTATCAGATTTGCTAATATAACAGAAAAGGAAAATAACAAATGTTGGAGGGAGGGGAATGTGGAAACTTTGGGATGCTAATGCATTGTTGGTGGAGTTGTGAATTAATCCAATCATTCTGGAGTACATTTTGGAACTATGTTCAAAGGGCTATAAAATTGTGCATACCCTTTGACCCTGCAATACCACTAGCAGGTTTATATCCCAAAGAGATGAAATAAAAAGAAAAGGCACCTATGTGAACAAAAATATTTATAGTAACTCCTTTAGTGCTGGCCAAGAACTGGAATTTGAGGGGAGGCCCATCAGTTGGGGAATGACTGAACAAAAACAGTATATGATTGCAATGGAATTCTATTGTGCTACAAGAAAATGACGAGCAGGATGCTTTCAGAAAAACCTGGAAAGACTTATGTGAACTGATTCAAAGTGAAGTGAGCAAAACCAGGAGAACATTGCACACAGTAAAAGCAATATTGTTCAACGATCAATTGTAATAAGAATTGCATATATACTTTTCTATCTTCTTTTTTTTTGACATATGTTAGAATGACTAAGCTATTCTGATCAATACAAGGATCCAAGACAATTCTGAAAGATTTATGATGAAAAGTGCTATCTACTTCCAGAGAAAGAACTAATGAAGTCCAAATGCAGATTGAAGCATAATTTTTTTCACTATCTTTATTTTTTCTTATTTTTTTTGCAACATAGCTGATATGGATATATATTTTGTATGATTTCACATGAATAATTGATATCACATTTCTTGCCTTCACAATGGTAGGGGAGAGTTGCGAGGAATAGAAATCAGAACTCAGAATTTTTTTAATGAATGTTAAAAATAAATAATTTTTTTTAAAAATGCTGACTTACTTGCCTTATATCCTACTCCTAACATACTTAGGTGGAGCTGTGAGCCAAATCCTGTTAGTCAGACTCAAAGATTGTTGACCAACTCATATCAACTCAGACACAATGAACAAGAGGGAAATGCATCATTCCCTTGGCAAAGTCTATTTGACAGGTTTCAAGTATTGAGCACAATTAAGTGAACAAGACCAAAAAAACCTTTTCAGGAAGATTTTTTTAACTGCTCCAGAGCCTAGCTTCGAGGTAGCCCAGACCTACAACCATCTTTTCAATCTTCCTATGGAACTCAAATATTTTTTGGTACTTGTCTGTAATCAACTTTTAGTATCTTCAGCTACCTAAATATACTGTATTTATTCATGGGTGTTAAACCCTTGAGTCTTTCATTCTTGATCTAGCTCTCAAAAAACTTCAACTATCTAGTCCTTTCCTGGTATATATCTATTTACAGTTACCATTAAGTATTCATAATTACTTAAATGTAATCCTGCCCATCAAAACCCTCAAAGACTGTTCCTACATGAAAATACATTTCCAAAGATGCTTCATGGAGGGTAGATAGAACATGCGGTCAGTGTGTAATGGAGGGTAGCCATGTATGGCTGTGATCACAACTAAAATCACTTCATGCAGGGGACATCAAGGAGTTTTTTATTAGAATTCTTTTGGCCAACTGTCACTAAAGCCAACTGCTATTCAGTAAGATCTCAGTTCTAGTCCACTACTGCCTCACATTTGTCTTTATTTCTTTCACTTTCCAGTTCATTTTCATTTGCTTGTGTATTGATCTTGCTTCCCTGACTTCTCTAAAACTTGTGCAAAAGTTTCTTCTTCAAACACAGGAATCATGAAATAAACTGAGCTATCCTTGGAGCCGATCAACATTTTTTTCCAGGAATTTCTCTTCTCAAAAATCATCCAAAGTCTCTATGATCCTGGGAAGGTCATCCAAGATTTCTGCAACTCCAGGGTTGTCATACAATGTCTAAGTGATCCTGGGTTTCAGCAACTCAGGGCTGAATGTCAAATAAAGGGGTTGAACTCGATAGTTTCTAACGTTCATTCAAGCTCTAAATCTATGATCCTATAATATAACAAACAATTTAAAGACTTGAAACTAGAACAGTTTTAGTGAAACCTGGGAAGGTATGTATGAACTGAAGCAGAGGAAAATAAACAGGACAAAAACAATTTAAACACTAAAAAAAACACTATAAAAACAAACAACTATGAAAGACTTAGGAACCTTGATCAACACAATGACCAACCATGACTCCAGAGGACTAATGATGAAACCTGCTACCCACCTCTTGAAAGAGAGGTAATGGATTCAGCGTACAGAATAAGACATATTTGTTGGACTTGGCTAACAAATTAAATGTTTGATAAATTAAGGTTTATGATGAAAAGTGTTCTCTGCTTCCAGAGAAAGAACTTTTTTGTTTTGACTTTGCATATTTGTTACAATGATCTTGGTTTTTGTTTCAGCTGAGGGGGTGGGAAGGAGAGAAAATTGATTTTTGTTCATTGAAAAAATAAAATGTAATTTTAAAAGGCTTGCCACTATACATATAGCTATATATCATTTTAAAATTCCCTTCTGCTAGTAATACATATATATATATATATGTATACTATGGTCAGATGTATTCTAAAGTAATGGGATTGGTATGTGTGATATAGGGTCAATCTGATTACTTTAAACTTCATATTTTATTCATTTTTATTTTCAGTTCCAAATATCTTCCTCCCTCTACTCTGTTCTTCACACATTGAGAAGGCAAGAAACATGATACCTATTATACATATAAAGTCATATATAACACTTCTGCATTATCCGTGTTCTGGAGGAGAAAAGCAAGAAAAATAAAGAGAAAACCATGCTTCAATCTACAGTCTGAATCCATCATTTTTCTAAATGGTGATGGCTAGCATTTTTCATCATGGGTCCTTCGAAGCTGTGGGGGATGATTGTGTTGATCAAAGTTACTAGATCTTTCACAGCTGATTATCTTTACAATATTGCTGTTAGTGTGTACACTGTCCTTCTGGGTCTGTTCACTTCACATAGCATGTGCTCATGTAAGACTTCTCAGGTTTTTCTGAAACCATTTTCTTCATTTCTTTCAGCACAATGGTATTCCACCATATCCATATACCATAACTTGTCTAGGCATCCCCTAGTTGATGAGCATCCCCTCAGTTTCTAATACTTCTCCACCACAAAAAGAGATGCCATAAATGTTTTTGCACATATGGGTCTTTTTCCTTTTTATTTGATCTCTTTGGGGGTATAGATCTAGTGGCAGTATTGCTGACATCAAAGGGTATGTACAGTTTTATAGCCTTTTGGGCATAGGTCCAAAATGTTCTCCAGAATGCTTAGACTAGTTCACCACTCAACCAACAGTGTATTAGTATCCCAATTTTCCCACATCTCCTCCAGCATTTGTCATTTTCCTTTTCTGTCATGTTAGCCAATCTGATAGGTGCAAGATGATACCTCAGAGTTGTTTTAATTTGCATTTCTCTAGTTATTGGTGATTTAGAATATTTTTCACATGATTATTGATAACTTTGATTTCTTCCTGTGAAAAGAACCTGTTCATATCCTTTAATTATTTATCAATTGAGAAATGGCTCTTATTTTTTATAAATTTGGCTCAGTTCTGTACATTTTTGAGAAATGAGACTTTTATCAGAAAAACTTGCTGCAAATCCTTCCCCCCCCCATTTCCTGCTTTTCTTCTAATTTTAGCTGGATTGGTTTTGTTTGTGTGAAAATTTTATGTAACCAAAATTATTCATTTTATCTCCTATGAGCTCTCTATTTCTTGATTGGTCATGAGTTCTTTCCCTATCTATAGATCTGACAAGTCATTTCTTCCATTCTCTCCTAATTTGCTTAGGATATCATCCATTACATCTAAATCAGGTAGATACCCATTTTGAACTTATCTTGGTACATAGTAAGAGATGTTGGTCTATGCCTAATTTCTTCCAGACTACTTTCTAGCTTTCCCAGCAGTTTTTGTCAAATAGTGAGTTCTTGCCCCAGTAGCTTAGATTTTTGGATTTATCAAACATTAGGTTACTACATTCATTTGCTTCTGTATATTGTGTACCTAATCTATTTCATTGATCTATCACTTATGCAGTACCAAATGACTCTGATGATTACCATTTTGCAATATAGTTTGAGATCTGATACTGCTAGATCCCCTTTCTTCACATTTTTTTCATTTGATCCCTTTGATATTCTTGACCATGTGTTTCTCCTGATGAATTTTCCTATTTTTTTTAGCTCCACAAAGTAAATTTTTGGTAGCTTGATTGGTATGTCACTGAATAAGTAAATTAATTTAGGTAGTATTGTAATTTTTCACATGTTGGTTTGGTCTACCCATAAGCAATTAATATTTCTCCAATTATTTATATTTGTCTTTATTTGTGTGAAGAGTGTTTTATAATTGTAGACAGATAGTTACTGCATCTTAGCAAAATCTCATATTTTAATGACCTTTCTAACATATAGGCATCTAAGTGATGCAGGGGATAAAAGACTAGATCTGGATTCAGGAGGACCTGAGTTTAAATCCTGCCTAAGACACTTACTAACTGTAAAACCATGGGCAAGTCACTTAATCACTACCTGCCTCAGTTTCCTCATCTGTAAAAATAGGGTTTATAATAGTATCTACCTTCCAAGGCTGTTATGAGGAAAAAAATAAGATAATATTTATAAAGCACCTTGCAAACTTTAAAGTGTTATATAAATGCTAGCCATTATTATTAACAGGCTATCATTTTGTACAGATATATTAGTTTTATTAAATTTCATAATTAAGCTATGGAATATGCCTTTGAATTCCATCTCTTTCATTACTAATTGTATACAAGTTACCTGACATTCTGTCTACAGCTTTCTTATCTGTAAAATGGGGAGAATAGTATTCACTTCAAGAATAATTTCTTCCTGATTTGTTTCAAGTTAAAAGGAGTCAAGAAGAGTTAAATGGAACAACTTTTCAGTATCCTCTGTAAACTTCTTCACAGTTAGAGCTGGAAAAAATTGAAACAGGATGCTTTTATAGGTAGCGAGCTCCCCATCACTACAGATCTGCAATCAGGAGCTGAAAGCTCATCCATTGGAGAAATAGAGGTGATTCTTATTTAGATACATACATATTGGACTAGGCAGCCTTTGAGGTCTCCCTCAGCTGTTAGTTTCTATGATTCTTGTATCATGCCTCCAAATAGAAATGGAAGGAAGTTTCATTTAATCCAATATACTAAATTCATTAGGGGTGAGGATAGGAGATATCAACTATTACAATTGTTTCAACACAAAATGAAGATTTACAAATGATACAGTTAAGCTTTTCATTATAACCACCTCCATGACCTGTGTCCCAATTATCTTTGTATCTCCCCCATACAGTGCCTCACAAATAACATGCATACATTATTTTATTGATTTTATTGGCACTGGGAAATTCAAATGAGGAAGTTCCCGCTACCCATGCAGATTGGCATCTGCTTTACTGTTACTTAAGCTCTTTAAAAAGTTGCCTAGAATGAGGAAGAAATTGAAGACCAAAAAGAGAAAGTGACGTGTGACACAGAAAATCAACACCACTTGATTCTCTGATTTCACAATTCATCAATTTTTACATCATTTCCATTTATTCACCTTGATTGAGTTCCATCTTATAATTCAGATTCTTTCAAGGCTTTTCTTTCCCATCTTGGGGGCCCCGGACCTTTGGGGACCAGAGAGTTCTTCTAAGTCTGGGAATCTATAAGCACATCAAACACAATTGCTTCATCTTCCTTTGGCTCCAGCATAATATGCAGCATGACCCAGGATAATAGGTATGTAGACATATCTTCTGAATATAGCCTAAATAAATGTCTTACAGGTACAGATATTATTTTCCAAATATATGCAATTGCTGTTGTCATGTATAAAGCAAAAATCTTTTTTAAAGTGTTATTGAATTCATAGTACTTTTATCATCATGTACCGCCTCAATAATGAGACACTATTAAGATAATTAGTTTCATATGGAATCATCAAAGTTCAGGAGCAGAACCTCACAAGTCAAGACATCATCCGTGATAAATGATAAAGGCCTAATTTCTCAAATATGTAAAGAACTGAGTCAAATTTATAAAAGTAAGAGCCATTCCCCAATTGATACATGATCAAAAAATATGAACAGTTTTCAGATGAAGTAATCAAAACTATCTGTAATCTTATTAAAAATGCTCCAAATCACAATTCCAGTACTCTTCAAAAATGAAGGATGAACAGCAACTTCATATGGAGACTCTACCCATTTTTTAAAGAGTAGGTATCCCATCTTGCCCAGGTTGGAAATGCAGAAGTTACTCATTGATCTGATCTTATAATGGTAATAGCAATATTTTTTTGAAAACTAACATTTAAATAGCGCTTTAGGGATTGTATTTGATCCTCACAAAAGCTCTGGGAGGTTAGGTGCCATTAATCATCCCCATTTTACTGTTGAAGAAACTCAGGCAGATGAAAATTAAGTGACTTGCCCAGGGTAACACAGCTGGTATGTGTCTGAGACTGGATTTGAACTTAGGTGTTTCTGACTCCAGACCCAGCACTCTAACCCTTGAACCACCTTGCTAGATAAGTAGAACAAGTATAACTGTCTTCATTTTATAGATGAGGAAACTCATTTTTGAAGAGGTCAGGTGACTTCCTTAATGTCACACAGGAGAGTCTGTGTGAAAGTTTCATTATGAATCTCAGTTTCCTAATCCTTCCACCACACCAGGGCCACTTCTGATTTTGAGAACCTGTAGGGAGTGTCCATTAACAAAACAAGTGTAAGGCAGTATCTCCTTATTGCTTCTGTGTGATAATAAGGAAACCTTAAATCCTTTATGTGGTGCATTGTTTTTTGACTCTAAGCAAGCTGATGGTCTCTAGATCCAAAAGAACAGCCCCTGATTTACATTTCACTCTAACCCAATTGCATAGGAGTGCAAGCTGTCAAGTGCTGCTGTCCTAATCACAGAAAATAGGCAAGTCCAAAGCCGGCAACGATAATATGTCTGTAATTAGACTGTCTTTCCTTGTTTCTCAGAGTTCACTCATGGTCACTTCTCTGTCTCACAAATGAGCGCCATCTGTCTCTGCCAATTCCATGCTCTCAGGCAGAGTCCGTTAGTCATCACTTACTCTTCCAGGAAAAGGCTTTTGTTTCTGCGTTTCCTCATCATCTACTTCCTTCATTTTTTTTTTCACAAAGGATGGAATAAAGACCATTCCAAAAGTGTACTTGGTTGTGTTCTATCTCAGGATCAGGTTTTTAACCATGTTGTAATTGATTGGTTCGACTTTTGAACTTTGGAACAAGCTGTTGTTGGCCTCCCACTCATAATATGTTTAAAGGTAATGATAATAATAATAATAATAATAGCTATCATTTATGTATGGTTTTAAAGTTTGCAAAGCTCTTTATGTATATTATCATATTCAATCCTCACAACAACCCTGGGAGATAGGTACTAATATTATTCCATTTGACAAATTTTAGGAAACTGAGGGAGGTTGCAATTAGCCTTTAAGTTAGCTGCCTTAAAGGTTATAGGTTTTGTTGTTTGTGAAGTTATGGTTCCTAAAAGTATGTGTGATTGTATTTCAGTATTTGCATGCCTTCAGCTAGTGTTGGAGGCTGGATTTGAACTGAGGTCTTTCTGACTCCAGATCTAATGCTCTAGCCACTTTGCCATCTAACTGCCTTAAACCTTACAGACTTTTGTTTGTGAAATTGTAGTTCCTAAGAGTGTATGACCACATCCCAATATTATCATGTTTTCAGCCATATTTTTATTTATATTTGGTTTCTTCTAGAGACCTTACAGAGATCTCAAAGGAATATGTATTTCTTTACCTGGACTCCTCCAGAACTAAGCTCCTTGAGGGGAAGAAATGTTTTATTTTTGTCTTTGTAGGTTTGGTGACTAGCACAATGTCTGTCACTAGTATTAAATTAACATATGGAGGTATTCAAATAGAGACAGTAGCTTCCCTGCATGGTAGGCATATGTGTACATTTCTTATGGAGGTACATGAAGTTAGTCAAAAAAACATTTATTAAGCACCTACTGTATGCCACTCACTGTTCTAAGTACTAGGAAAACAATGAAAAGCAAAAGATAGTCCTGCTCAAAAGGAGTCCCCCAAACTAATGGGAGAGACAACTATAGAGAGATAAGCTACATACAGGAGCAGCCGGGGATCATTTACACAGGGAGGACCCTAGCATTAAGGGGGAGCAGTAAAGGCTTCTTGCAGAAGGGGGAATTTTAGCTGGACCTTGAAGGAAGCTGGAAATGAAGAGGAAGAACATTCTAGGTATGGGGGACAGCCAGTGAAAACACCAGAAGCCAGGAGATAGAGAAAGAGTTAATGGGAGAGAAGGAAGGATGGGGTTGACAATCACAACAAAGAATGAAAATACTTCCCAGTAGGTAAATCAACCAGGAAGAACAAATTGCCAGGAAGGTATTGATTCCTCTGAGAAGAGGATGAGTCATGGGATCGTAGAGCTGGAGTTGGAAGTCATCCCAAGGATCCTCTGCTCCAACATTTTACAGATGAGCAAACTGAGGCCCCAGGACACCAATAATTTCTCCAAGGTTATTTGTCTTGTTGTTGTTCAGTCACATCCAACTCTTCATGGCCTCATTTGGGGTTTTCTTGGTAAAGAAACAGGAGTAATTTGCCATTTCCCTCTCCAGCTCATTTTACAGATGAGGAAACTGAAGCAAACAGGGTTAAGTGACCTGCCCAGGGTTACACAGCTAGCAGATGTCTGAGGCCAGATTTGAACTCGGGAAGATGAGTCTTTCTAATTCCAGGCCTGACACTCTATTCACAGCATTACCTAGCTGCCCTTTGTCCAAGGTTACCCAAGGAATAATTTGATTATTCAAACACAGGTCCTCTGAGTCCAGTACCACTCTTTCCACTGGAATACCCTGTCAATTGGTTCTTTCCTGCCAGAATGGCTTAAAAAAAGATATTAAGCTGTCCACTAAGAAATATAGTAAAGACATCCTTATGGTTTAATCTTCCTACATTCTTATGGTTTTGTGTTGTTTTTTAAGTTACACACTCAGCACATACCGGGTGTTGATCAATGAACAACTCCCTATCTTCTTGGCTGCTGCTTCCTTACTCTCAAGGATGTGCGTAGGGGTGGGAGTGGAGAGGGATAAACCTATGAAAATGATATCACCCTGAGGGACAAGAGGGCTTGAGAAAGCCCAGGAATTATTCCTTGACTGTGGAATTTGTGAAATGGAGTTTCATAATTATTTAAATGAGCCCACCTGGAAGGACCCTTCTGAAATAATCCTCCCTTGCTCTGCCTTAGAGAAGCCAGCTGTGATAGGAAGCAGATCAGTAAATGTAGAGCGACAGGAAGATGGGGACAGGAAGAATGAGGCAGGAAGGGCAGGTGAGGAGAGATGAGTACCTCTGAAGCCCAGGCAGTCTTTGCATAAACAGAAACCAACCTTTTGGCCCCCTCCACCAAGAAGCATTCTAACCACCTGAATCTTTACAGTGGGATGACCAGATAGAGCAGCATCAGAGGTCAGCTATGGAGGAAGACGGATCTGCTCCACCTTTTCCCCTTGCTGCCCTGAAAGCTTCCTAGTAAGCCATAAGAGGCTGCTTTGGAGGTTCTGAGGGAGCCCCCAGGAAGGACTTGAGCAGGAAACAGCATGGAGAGAGAAGTCAGAAATCATGCTGTTACCCTTCAGGGGTGAGAGGATATCAAAACACCAACAAGGTGTCCATTCCCCTCTCATCCTTCTTTCACTCCCCAAGCCTTAGCCTCGGCCCAAACAGGCCATCTATCAATGTTTTTCATTAGTTGTTATGCCATGCCAGTAAGCCTGATGCTGACTGATAATGGATTTCCCTAACTCAACAAAACATTGATTAAGCAACAGGCGCAGTGTGCTGGGGCCACAATGAAACAAAATACTGCTCCCTTTCCCTCAAGGGTGCATTGGGAGTGGTGTAGAACAGCCCAAGGAATACTGGCTCTGGGGTCTGAGGACTTGCATTCAAATCCTGACTCTATCATTGACTACCCATGTGACCTTAGATAAGTTATCTAACCTTTCTAGACCTGGGTTTTCCAATGACTGAATAAAAAAGCTCTTATTACACGCTAATATATTTTTATTCATCATATATATGTCTCTCTCTCTCTCTCTCTCTCTCTCTATATATATATATCACTTACTTACTTGGGATACTCATGGAAAACCAAGGTAATCCCTCCTGTCCAGAGATTCAAATTATAATGGGGCAGATAACAATTCCAGGAGGTATTACCTGCAAGGCAGATGGATAATTCCCACAATCCTTAGGGTGCAATAGCAAAACAGATGGCAATGCATCATTTAAAATGTTATTTCCACTGATAAAATCCTATCGGTTTCTGAATTTAAATGATCTGACAGTGGCAAAAACTTTGGCATTGGGAACTTCATTTGAGGGAGGAGTCTCTGGTAGCTTTGCTTGCTGAGGATACAGGGGTTTCAGCACCTGCAGAAGTAGTTGCCAAGGGGAACCTCCACAGGGTCTGCTTCCCAGGATGATGGCCACAGGGCCTGGGCTGAAAGCAGAACTTGTGATGGTGTCTGGGGGGCTGGGGAAGAAGGAATGGCCATTCCTGAGGGTTTGGGGCTTACCTGCCTGCCCATCATTAGCAATTGGCAAGTGGATGCTGGCAGTCATGGTGGGGAAGGAGGAGCTAGCTCATCTTTACAGGGATTACTCCCCTCAGTGACAGCTGTGTGAGCCAGGCTGGAAGAAGGGCTGATGGCCTAGAGGGGTTCATTGCTATTTCCAGAGCTCTTGGGATTCAGGGTCTACAATTGTCTAGCTGAATCTGAGAAAAATGTCATTGATTGGACTTGCTCAGCACGCGTTGCCTCATGTCTCTGTTTCAGGATGCCGGTGCTTCTTGTATAAAGTGAGGATCTTGTATTAGATGCTCTCTGAAGTCTCTCGCAGCTCTAGCTCTATAATCCTATGTACCCCCAAATCTATAAAGTCAGAATATGAGAAGTGTATATGAGAAATTAAAGGAGGAAGAGATCACATGTTTAAAAGAATCAAAGAAAGCTTCATAGAGGAGGCAACACCTTGGAGGAAGGGAAAGATTCTGACAGCTCAAGATCACAAAATGTTATTGCTAGAAAATAGCTAGGTGGTCCAGTGGACAGAGTGCCAGGACTGGAGACTGGAAGACTCCTCTTTCTGAGGCCAAATCTGGCCTCAGACATTCATTAGCTGTGTGACCCTGAGCAAATCACTTCACCCTGTTTGGCTCAGTTTCCTCACCGGTAAAATGAGCTGGAGAAGGAAATGACAAACCACTAAAGTAACCTAGCTAAGAAAACCCCAAATGGGGTCACAAAGAGTAGGACATGACTAAAAAATGGCTGAACAACAACAGCAACAACAAATTGCTAGAAAAGATATTAGAGATAATGGATCCAATTTCCTCATCTTACAGATTGGGAAACTGAAGCCCTAAGAGTGATCATGTGGTCATAGCTAGCAAATTGCAGATCCAAGACTCAAATTCAGATCTTGTAGCTCAAGTTGCAGAACTCTCCCCTTCACATTGTAATTCTCCATCTATGTTGTATCCCTTTAGCTAAGGATACTTTGTAAGGAGATCCAGTAACTGAATCTAAGAAGGCTGTTTTCTTTCCTTGTCCCAAATTCTGCTACATAGTAAAATAGTGTGATTTCAGCACACTATAAAGTATTCAAACTGATTTAAAAAAAAAAAACCCGTACCATATCTGAAAGAACAATCTCAGTGTAGTACCGTGTTAGAAGAGAAGGTGCAGGGATATCATTATTCCAAAGACACTACCAGTGATCTGAACATCTTTGAGATCTTTCTTTGGGCCCCTATTTCCCCAGAGTTCTTGTGAGGATCAAATGAGATAATATTTGTAAAGCACTTAGCATAGTACCTGGGACATAGCAGGTACTTAATGGATAGATACATAGATACACAGATAGATCCATAGATACATAGATAGATGATGTTTCTCCCCTTGCTTTCCCTTCATACTTGACCCTCGATTACACGGCTAGTTAGGGCTAGAGCCCTGTGTACAGAACTTCAGAACTTAGAATTATAGAATTATAGAAACATTGAACTTTAAGCTCTGTAAAAGAACCATAGAGATGGTCCAGTCCAATTCCTTCATTTTGTAATGGGAAAAACTGAGGCTTAAGAACCTGAATTCAACTTGTCCAAGATGGCGAGTCAGTGGCAGAACTAAATCTACAACTCAGAGTCCCGGGGTCAGTTCTACACCACTATGCGCCCCCTGAAGCCTGGGTCTTTTGAACATCCTCAGTGGTGATAAGCCTTCATCCTTGGAAGATAGTTTTGATCTGTGGAAATAATTCAAAGTCACTAAGGACGAAGTCTACTGAGCAAGGTTCATGATCTCACTGGAAAGGATGATTTTGGTCAAAAATGGCCCTGAAGGCAGTGCCTAAAGAAAGATCTGAAAGATGTTCAGCTCACTGGCAGCATCTTTGGAATAATGGTATCCCTATACCTTCTCTTCTGACATGAGACTACACTGAGATTGTTCTTTTAGATGTGGTATAGGTTTTTTTTAACCAGTTTGCATACTTTACAGTGTACTGGAATCACACTATTTTACTATGTAGCAGAATTTGAGATAAGTAAAGAAAATAGCTTTCTGTCTTAAATTCAATTACTGGACCTCCTTACAAAGTATCCCTATCTGTAAAATGAGTTGAGCAAACTGAGGTAGACAGAGGTTAAGCGATTTGCTCAGGACCACATATCTAATAAGTGTCTGAGGCTGGGTTTGTACTCAAATCTTCCTGCAGGCAGGTCCAGCACCCTATCCACTGTGTCACCAACTGCCTCGATGTATATAAATATGAATGAAAATATGGGTGAAAACATTATAATATCAGTATGTGATTAGACACTCTTTTCGAAACCACTTTCTTTGGGTTTCAGATTCTTCCTCTATAAAATTGAGATGTTTGGACCAGATAAAATTACAATTCAAATTAACAAACCCTCTATGTGTAAGGCATTGTGTTTAACACAGTTAAATGTTGAGAATATAAAAATTAAAACTAGGCAGTTCTTGCCCAGGGACCTTACATTTTATTTGAAAATGTAGTATTTAATTAATTACAAAGATAAATAAATACAAAATATACACAGTGTAAGTACAAAGTAACCAAGTGGCAGGAGAGAGCATTAACAGCTATTTATGCTCCAAGCAGTGTGAACAAAAGCCTCATCCTTCTCATTTTCATATTAAGTCAGCAACGGAATGTCGTTAGGTTAAAGCATCAATGTTGCACACAGGGACTTTGCTTTCTATCAGTATTTGGCATTGGGCAAAGGCAGGAAGGAGAGAATCCTTGGGATTTTCTCCCTTTCTCTGCTACTGACTCTCAGGACTTCTCCATCTCCACCCAGCAGACTTCTCAGCCTGTGAGATGCCCTGTCTCTAGCTAAGTTTCTCCCCAAAGCCACCATTTACGGAAGCGCGTAAAGCAGCCATGCTCACCTCTTTCTCCATTCTGCTCCACCTTGACCTCTTCCTGGCTATCTTCTCCCAACAGCCCCCTCTCTCAGAAAGTGTTTCAACTCCCGTTTCTCCCACTCTCCACTGATTCAACTCCCTTTTATGTGTTATCTTTCCCAGTTAGAATGTAAACTCCTTAAGGACAGGAATTTTCTTTCTTCTTGCTTATATTTGCATTTCCAAACCTTGCTTCTCACCAGATGATGGAACATACCATGTACTAAAGATCCATTCACTACATGGGTAGTGATGTTCAGAGATCATTTTTTTTTTAAAAGCAAAGTTGATCTGGGTTCAAAACCTGCCTCTAACACTTACTACCTCTATGACTTTGGGAAAGTCACAACCTCTCTGAGTCTCAGTCTGGTCATCTGTAAAATGGACTAGATGGCTTCTAAAGTCCCTTCCAGCTCTAGATAGATGAACATGTGTGGCCCCCATGCACTGAAATTGTCTCCCTCAAAGAAAGACTAGAGATTTTGTTTAATGATCTTACAATACTTTAAGATGCTCATAGAAAAAGTTTATTATTCATTCATTAAAATATATATACTTATTGAACTCTTTTAAAAGTACAACATAGACTATATATATAGTCTATACATTGTATGTAAGTATATATATATATACACACAACATAGACTATATGCAGATATATACATACATACATATATATTCCATTAGAATTTTATGGAAAAATTGCTATTTCTGTTTACCATATCTTAAGAATGGTGGAAACCATAAGGAAGTATACTTTGAATATGAGGGAGAGCCCCTCTTAGAAGAAAGCCAGAGAAAACACAGAACCGGCTCATATTTCATTTCCTGGGTGTTTTGTTATCTATGTCACCTACATTCCCTCCATGAGAAGTTAAACTTAGCCTTCTGATCTATGGATGAGTGGGGTCAGGAAGTGGCCCAAAGTCACTGTTTTTGTTCTCAGTGTGGAAATTTTCTAATTACAGGTCTTCACTGAGAGTTTTCCACTCTCCCTGTGACACTTCACCCTGTTTATGGAAACAAAAGTGGTTGTTTTTTAAGTCTCAAAATGACTTTAAAAGTGAGGCCTCACACTCATTTGCTTATCTTTCTGACTACTGAATAGCCTCCCTTTATCTGTTTTAGTCTGTGGCTGAAATTGCCAGCTCCTCTGGGTCAGAGTTTTACAGTCTGATTAGTCTAAAACTTCCTGTGTGAGCCATCAGGCGAAACAGAAACATTAAGGGGAAAAATAGATTCAAGGACAGTCTTTTAAGACTTCCAGGCCTTACCAGAGTTTACATGAATCACAGAATCTGAGCAATAGGAAGTAAAAATATATGTCCTAGAAAAGGAAGGGATGAAACACTAGTTAGTAGAGGGCGTAAGAACAATGGTAAATCTCAGTGTTTAAATGGAATTCAACCCAATATTAACATTTTGGAATCACTAACTGAATATTTTTAATTTAATCCTGTAGGTGTTTCATTCCTGATTGAAAGAAAGAAAGAAAAAAGAAAAAAAGAAAGGGGAAAATTAATTTTGAAAGAGAAATTATTTGTTCAGGCTTCTAAGAAAACTTATAGTAGCTTTTAAATGAGGATTAGAACATAATAATAATCTAATTGAGTTCACTGAAATAACATTACACTTTTGAAAATTCAGATATACAAAAACCAAATATATATACATATGTGTATATGTATATTTTTTATGTAGACATATATGTATCTATATCTGTGCATGTATTCAACTACTTTCTGGTTTTATATATATATGTTCAACTACTTGTGTGTGTATGTGTATGTATATACATATGTATGTATATGTACATGTAATACATACACGTATATCTAGCAAATAGTTGAATAAAATTTTGAAGTTTTCTGGAAGGATTCAATTCTGTCTCCTTCAGCAGCACGTCTACAGAAATCTCTTTTGCAGAGTGGCCCAACAATGGAATCTATGAAAAGACCTTGACCCCAGCCAACAGTAACATTAGTAATTATCAAGTTCAATTTATAATTGTTCTTTGGGGTCTACACAACAGGGCCCTGAGGGAAAGGAAACTACTTTATGAAATTTGCTGCCAAGTAGTGCTAATCATGGTGTTTGGTATTCCTGAAACCCGAAAATACTACAGATGCAGGAAATGGAGGTGCTATAAGGAGAAGAACCCTGGGGGCTGAGAAAAATCCACTGGATTTTGCTAAGCTCCAAAAAAGGCTATGCAGCACCTATTTGTGATTAACCCTCTGCTAGCAGCCATATGAACAGATTAAAAAAGATCTAGTACCCTCTTCTTCTAGATTAAAAAAGATCTGGTACCCCCTTCTTCTCACATGTAGGATAGACTACAATAATCACAGATAGAGAAAAGATCATTTTTAAGTAAAAGGAAGACAATTGTTCTAGGTCCAAGTTTAAAGGGGATCGTAATTAAAAAAAAAATCTTCCATTTGATTTGCTTGGTGAAGAGTTCCTACATTAGACCAGATCACTGCCCATCTATATAGTAAATTAGTCTGAGAATTGCTTGGGGCACAAAGAGGTTGTGACATGCCCAAGGTCACATAGCCAAGAAGCATCAGAGGTGAGATTTGAATCTGTATGTATTTCTGACTCCAGATCCAGATGTTTATCCACTATACCTTGCTGCCTTTTGATTAAAGAAGTATACCACCAAATTTTAATCCTTCCCACCCTCAGCCAAAATATGGAAGAGGGTAGGCAGGAACAGTGGGCAGGAATAGTGGGTTTAAAGGTTTCTGAGGGCATTTATAAATAGTGTATTTTATTTATTCATTCATCTATCATTTCTCTATTGTTCTATCATCTATCTATCTGTCTAATTATTTATTTGGGACTGGATCACCCAGACTGGAAATACAATGCCCACTCATAGGCCTGATCTCTCTGCTGATTGGCATGAAGCCTTGATCTGCTGTTTCTGATCTGATCCTGTTCACTCCTTCTTAGGCAGTCTAGTACCCCACCCCATTCCACCCCCAAAGTCCCTAGGGACTCACCATATTGATGCTGGATTTAGTGTGGACACAGTATCCACTTAGCCATACTGCAGTGTGGAACTCCTGAGCTTAAGTGATCTACCAGTCTCACCCTCTCCAGTAGCAAGGACTACAGGTACATGCTGCCTTACCCATTCTATAATGCTACTTCACCCCCTGCCCTGGGCCATGTGAAAGCTGCTCAACAAACAACTTAGGATCCTGGCATTTATAACTAAAGGGAGCTTAAAGATTGTCTTGCCCAGGGGTTCTTAGCCTTTTTTATGTATGTGTCATAGACCCATTTGGCAGTCTGGTGAAGCCCTATGAACCCCATTCTCAGAATAATGCTTTTAAATACTTAAAACAAACTACGTGGGATGACAAAGGAAACCAATTCTATTCAAATACGGTTATCAAAAAATATTTAAGTTCACAGACTCCAAGTTGAAAATCTTGAATAGCCCATGCTCCCATTTTATAGGTGAAGGAACCAGCTAAGGATCTAAGGTCATAGAAGTAATCAGCTGAAGAGCTGGGATTTGAACCCAGAATTCTGTTACCAAATGTGGGCTCCTTCCAATATATTACAACTGCTTCTCCATTACAACATGCATTAACACAATGAAATAAACACATACATTGTATGCAAGAGAAGGCTTATGCATTAGCAGCAGCAAACATTTTTTGATTGAGTGCAATCACGGTCTGAGACACCATGCCAGACACTAAGGATACAAAGTTCTCAAAGAGGTTCCAACTTCACTGGGGAGAGAGGACATAAACACTAAAAGGGAGAATAGACTCAGTGTCAAACGAGTAAAACAGGAATTCAGAGGTAGAATAGATCATCGTGGCTTAGAATAATTGGAGCCAGGTTTCCCTAAAGTGGTGATCCCTTAACTGGTTCTTTAAAAATGCATATATTGATATATTTTGCTTCCACACAAGTTACACCTCCTCACAAATACCCAAACAATACCCCCCTCCCTTACAAAGCACATGTCCTGAAAACGAGTTTATCAGTTGTCAACAAAAAAAGAGGATGTATGCTCTAACTCTAACAGCGTGGTACTAACATTTACAGTTGGAATTGATCAGTTTCATTGACTCTTCACGTTGACTTTAGTCAACAAGTATTTGTTGAACATATTATTCTGTTGGGTATGCTTTCTTCACTATGAATTACTTCATATAATTCTTCCTATTTTTCCCTGACTTCTTCATATTCCTCATTGTTATTATGCAATAATATTTCTTTACCTTCATACATGACAATTTATTCAGTTATTCTCCAATTGTCCGGCACGTGTTTTGTTTCTATCTTTTTTCTTATCACAAATAATGTTGTTAGGAACAGGGATATATGTATGTATATATATATGTGTGTGTGTGTGTGTGTGTGTGTGTGTGTGTGCATGTATATATGTATATGTATGTATATTATGTGAGTCTTCTTAATGTAAGTAACCTCCTTAAGATACATTTCAAGTAGTGTTATCTCTGGGTTGAAGTATAGGAAGGATTTAAAGAACTCAAAATTATTTTCCAAAGTGGTTGAATCAATTCACAGTTTCACCAACAGTGAATTATCATATCTGTATTCCTGCACCACCACCCCTAACTGTGGCTTTTCTCACATTTACTTAATGAGTGTGAGGTACTTAGCTCAGAGGGGTTTTCATTTACATTTCTTTGATTAGGAACAATTTAAGACATTTTTCAAGTTGTTATTGATAATTTATTGTCTTCTCTTGAAAACTGTACATCAATACAATGATCCAAGACAATTCTTGGCCCAGTAAATAAAACACTGGGCCTTGAGTGAAGAGGACCTGAGTTCGAATCCAGGCTCAGACACTGACTAGCTGTGTGACCCCGGGCAAGTCACTTAACCCTGTTTGCCTCAGTTTTTTCATCTGTGAAATGAGGTGGAAAAAGAAATGGCAAACCTCTCCAGTATCTCTGCCAAGAAAATCCCAAATGCAGTCATGAAGAGTCAGACACAACTGAGACAATTAAATAACCACAACATAATGAAAAATGCTATCCACTTCTAGAGATAGAAGTGATACACTCAGAGTGCAGACTGAAGCACGCTTTTTCCCTTTTTTTTTTTTTTTTTGCTTTTCATTACTTTTTTTTTTTGGTAAAATAGCTAATATGAAAATGTTTTGCATGACATCATATGTATAATTGATAGCATATTCCTTCTCTTCTCAATGGTTAGGGGAGGCATGGAAGGGAAGGAGAGAATTCGGAACTCAAAATTTTAAAAAAAAGTTTAAAATAATTAAAACTCTATCTATTCTTGTACCACTTGTCTTCTGGAGAATGGCTCTTAATATTATCATATGCTGATTACCCCTGTGTTTTGTACTTAGATTTTGACTAATTAGATAATACAAAGATTTCCCCAATCTCTATCATATTATATAATTTCAAAGCTCAAAAGATCCACCAACCTCAGTCTTCCCAGTATCAGGAATCACAGGAGAGCATCAATGATTCCCAGCACTAGTAAATATTCAAGCCGGACTTCAAATCCAGATCTCCTCTGATTTCAAGCTCAGTATTTTCCCCACTATACCATACTTTGTTATATGTGAAAGTGTCACTCAAATTTAGGATCTTTCCACTCCCTCCTCCTGCTTCCCTTCACCTCACTTTTTTCTAGGTCCATGGTTCTACAATTAAAACAATGCCAGGACCTTCCTCTTCCTCTCCCATTGTTCCTTCTTTTCATTCTCATAGTCAAACTATAGCTGCTGGGGAAGAGAAGCTATTTCACATATCACAGAGATTTAGTCTAATTTTTTTTTGCTTGTAGTAGCAAAAAGTGGTCATAGCCAAAGAATCCATCATGGAAGACATGGACGAGAAGAGCCTAAAAATGAGAAGTCATGGATGGGTTTCACTGGTAGAAGGAGAATCCTCGCAAGGGATATCACTTCACATCATCACTAAAGCAATAAATAAATCAAGAGCCTACTTCCTCCCTTCTCCTCCCCCCGCCCCCAACTTAGGCAGCTAATGGAGCCTTATTATAAAACTACTAATAAAGTTATTACCATGACATGCATCTTTGACAGCAATCATTTCCAGAGAATACACTAGCCCCCTGTTTGGTTTGGTGGTCATCAACTGGATGAAATTGGCTTAGTCCAAAGACTATCATGAAAGGCTGACCACTAGGTGGCTCTGGAGATCAAATGTCAGGTAGGCTAATGAGACACAAGCAAGCTTCCTCCATTCCTCCTGGGAAACTGTTTCCCGCCAAGATGTTTCAGATAAGATTGTAACCTTCCATCCATTTGGCTGTTGAATGCATGTTCAGTGTCACTAGAGAATATTTTTAGAAATCTTTTTTGGAAAAAGGTTCACTAAGGAAAATAACTAAACAGTCTGCAAGTTCTGAATGGGGCACAACCCCAGTTTTAAACCTAGTGGTTTTTAAAGGAACACAGCTGGGAAGGGACATTCTGCTGGTTCAGATCTGAGAAATACCTGGTCGAGATTCAAGACTTCTCTAGGAAGGGTCATAGCAATTATGTTACTGAAAAAGCAGGGCTTAGAGCTATAGAATGTGCACAGATATGTTCAGTCTTATTCTGCATGTGTTTAATCGTGTGCCCAATCCACGGAATTGCAAAAGAGATCACTTTCAGGGAGATCAGTCACCCAAACTCAATAAGCAGTCTCTCTCTCTCTGTCTCTCTCTGTCTCTCTCTCCATATATATGTATATATACATATATGTCATTTTGTTATAATTGAAAGTGTCCATCAAATTCTGGATCTTCCCACTGCCTTCAGCTTCCTCTCACTCCATTGCCTAAACGTCAGATGTCTGGCAGCTCCTTCAAGCTGATCCCAAATATGACTGTGAATAACAATGGGAGTGGTGACAATTTTAAAGTGGCTTTTTTTTTAAGTTGTCACAGGAAGAGCTCGGATATGGAGAAGTCTATGTTTAGACTGTTGTCTTTGTATTTGATTTGGTAAAATGTGTTTCAAGATCCCTTGGGTGCCTGTTAGTTATTCTAAGGACAAGCAATTTCCCCTTCACAATGACTTCCATGTCAGGATGGCAAAGGGTAACAAAATGACTAGAGCTATTTCAATAACCAAGAATGAAAAGTGTTCGTATGAAATCTAACGTAAGTGAAATGACACTTTAATAGCTAGCAATTTCTACTTTTGGAGCCAGAAGAACTGAAGTGAAGTCTCTATGTGGCCTCAGTTTCCTCACCTGTAAAATTGTTGTTTTGGGGCAACCAGGTGGCACAGAGGATAGAGCACTGGGCCAGAATCAGAAAGCTTCATCTTCATGAGCTCAATCTGGCCTCGGACACTTACTAACTGTGTGACCCTGGGCAAGTCACTTAAGTCATTTGCCTCAGTTCCTCATTTGTAAAATAAACAGGAGAAGTAAATGGCAGACTACTCCATTATCTTTGCCAAGAAAACCCCAAAATGGGGTCATGGACAGTTGGACACAACTGAAAAATTACTAAATAACAACAATAAAAAATTGGTAGTTTAAACTATATGCCCTCTAAAGTCCTTTCCAGATCTTGATCTGTGGTCCCATGATTTTAAGTAAAGCCAGAATCTTTTTATTTTGTTGGAGAAGAGTCACTTTTTCAATTCCCTGACAATAAAGATCAAGAGAGGAAATATGGACAGCTGCTTTCCCCTTCCACAGGATAATCCTATTAAACTTGAGAGAGGCAGGGAAGATAGAGAAAAGGATGGAAGAACTGAGGTGGGGAGCTGCCATGCAGAGGGAGATCTACCAGGTGAGGCTTAAACATCTGGAGAGAGCAACCTGCTGGTTAAGAACAATTCATTGGTTCAACAAGTATTTATTAAGAGTATGCTATGGACCCAGCAGACACTGTGCCCCTGGGGATAAGAGACAAACATTAAATCAGTCCTTGCCCTGTGATTTCATTCCATCGGGGGAGAGGAAGGATTGTGTATAGATTAAATAAAAATTAAAATATGTAAAAGTAAATACAAAGTAATATGGGGGAAGGGGGAGGATGTCAGAAAGGGAGGGCCCTAGACAACTGGGAGGATGAGGAAAGGTCTCATGTCGGAAATGGCACTTGAGCTGGGCCATGAAGGAAGTCTAGGAATTTCGTAACAATGAGCATTGAGGGAGCCACTACTAAGTTTCCAACAGTATAGGTAATGGAAAACCTTCAGCCAAAGAAATCTGAGGTAATGCGATGTGATTTTGTTGTTGTTTAGTCATTTCAGTTGTGTCCAACTCTTTGTGACCCCATCTGAGGTTTTTTTGGCAAAGGTGCTGCAGTGGTTTTGCCATTTCCTTCTCCAGCTCATTTTACAGATGAGGAAACTGAGGCAAACAGGGTTAAATGACTTGCTCAGGGTCACACAGCTAATAAGTGTCTGAGGCTGAATTTGAACTCAGATCTTCCTGACTCCAGGCCCAGCACTCTGTACCACCTCGCTGCTGACACTTAGTAGCTGTTTGATTCTGGGTAAATTGTTTAATCTCTCTAAGCCTTAGTATTATATCTACAAAATAAGGGGACTTGATGATTTGGGATCTGGACTTCTTAAGGTTCCATCCAGTTCAAAATCTATGATACTATTTAAACCTTTTCTTTCCGCAAGCTAAACTTATCCTGACAGAGCAACTCAGTGAATTTATATCAGCCTGATCCCCAAACTAGTAGTTATCAAATAAGGCAGAAGATAACCTGTGTTCTAAAAACCAATTTAACTAATTGAAATTGTTCATATGCAGAAATCACACTTACTGAGCTGAAGGAGGCAAGTCAGCCCCAGAGCTTTGAACAAAAATAAGGTGAGTTAGAGGAAGTTGCCATGTAACATAAATGTAGACTTGGCTGATTGTTAACCACTTTAGAATGTTGTTTTTATCTTTAGTTCTGTTACCAAAAGTATAAAAACTCTTTGCTTCAAAAATAAAAGTGCAAGAGAGGGTAAAAGAAAAAAAAGTTGGTTTGTAAGTATTTTGTTGACCAGCTCTTCAGCTGTAACATTGCAACAGTTGAAAGTTATAGCAGGACAGGAAGTAGATAAGCGCAAAGGAAGACAATGTGGGGCCATTTGAAAAGAATTAGACTTTTGCTCCACTGGGTCTATGAGGCCAGTAAGCCTACAATATATTCGTGATATATTTATCTCTGACAGAAAAATAGAAAACAAATTGCCTTAATGAATGGATTGAGAGAAGGAAAGGGTAACAGAGGACCCATATTTTAGATTGTTGTATAAAAAGTTTCTCCCTTCTCTGCATTTATTTACTTATTTATTTTTCACTTCTGTGGTCTAACTTTCTGTAGGTGCCAGCTCAATTCACAAAATCACAGTAATCTAAGGTAAAATATTGACCCTCCCCAAATCTTCCCCACTCTCCACAATGGGAAAATCTAGTAAGAAATGCACCATTGAGCTAGGCAATTGCTGACTGCAAAAAATATATGTATTAATCCCTTTGAGTCTATCATAGTTGTTACTGATCTATCAATTATTAAGCAACCCCTTCCATTTATATGTAGTCATAAAGATCAAATAAGATAACATGTAAAGTGCTTTGCAAACCTTAAAGCACCATGTAAATGCTAGATTCGTTATTATAATTATTATTATCACAAACAAAATGATCACATTTACAGACAGTCTAGAATGCCGGAAATTCAATGTAAAAATTAATTGATATAGCGGGACATAAAATTTTGTTGTTTAGTCATTTCAGTTGTGTCTGACTCTTTGTGACCCCATTTGGGGTTTTCCTAGCAAAGATACTGGAGTCGTTTGCCATTTCCTTCTCCAGCTCATTTTACAGATGAGGAACTGTGGCAAACAGGGTTAAGTGACTTGCCCAGGATTACCCAGCTAGTTAGTGTCTGAAGCCAGATTTGAATTCACAAAGATCGATCTTCCCGATTCAATCCCAGTACTCTATCCACTGCAGCAATTAGCTGCCCATAGGATGTAAAATAAACCCATACAAATCATCAGTCTTTCTATAATATGACCAGCAAAACCCAACAGAAAGAGATAGAAAAATAAATTATATTCAAAATAATTACAAAAGTATAAAACTTATGTGAATCCACCTACCAAAGCATACATAAGAATTATGTGAACACAACTAGAAAACACTCTTTACAGAAATAGAACTAAATAATTGGAGAGATACTAAATGCTTAAAGGTAAGTTATGTCAATATAATAAAAATGACAATACTACCTAAAATAATTTACTTACCCAGTGACATACCAATCAAATTATCAGAAGGTTTCTTAATAGAGAGGAAAAATAATAATAAACTTCTTTTAGATCAGCGGTTCTTAACTTTCTTGTGTCGGGGACCTCTCTGACAGTTTAGTGAAGCTTATGGACCTCTAATAATGTTTTTAAGTGCAAAAAATAATATATATAGGACTGAAAAGGAAACCACTACACTGAAATATAATTATCAAACTATTTTTAAAAACAAATTCGTGGACCCCAGGTTAAGTATTCTTGTTTTAGAAGAATAAAAGGCAGAGAATCTCAAAGGGAATCATGAAAAATACAGTAATAAAAGGAGCCTTGCAATATCATATTTCAAACTACACTATAAAGCAGTATTCAATAAAACTACTTGGTATTGATTAAAACATAGAAAGTTGATCAGTGAAATCAATTAGATATACACAAGAAACAGGCAAATGAATATATTATCATAATGTTTGATAAACACCAAGACTCCAACTACTTGGGTAAGGCTTTGCTGGAAAATCAGAAAATTTTCTGACAGAAGTTAGGATTAAACCAGCAACTCACACCATCTACTAGGATAAGATCCAAATGGTCTAATGCCTTAGAAATAAACAGGTCACATTATAAACAAATTAGAGAAGTAGGGAAGGAAATATCTTTTACAACTATGGTTAGGGGAAGAGTCTTGACCAAACAAAGGCTGGAAAGGATCACAGAAGATAAAATGGATAATTTTGGTTACATAAAATTGAAAAGCTTTTGCACAAACAAATCAATTTAGTTAAATTAGAAGATAAAATGGTAACTGGGAAAGATATTTGCAGCTAGTTTCTCTGATAAAGGTCTGATGTCCAAGATACATATGGAACTGGAATAAACACAAGAGCCATTCTTGAATAGATAATGGTCAAAGGATATGAACAGATAGTTCTCTTAAAAAAAGAAAAGCAAGCTACCAGTAACCACATGAAAAAAATTCTTCAAATCGCTAAGAAAAACACAAGTTAAGACACTTCTTAGGCTCCACTTCACACACAACAGAACTGTTAGAAATGGCAAAAACAGAAAATGACAACTGTTGAAGGATGGGCACACTAATACATTATGGATGAAGCTGTGAGTTAGCCCAGTCATTGTGGAGAATAACTACATCATTGCTGGTCTAATCCTAATTTCTGTCAGAAATTTCTTTCTGATTTTTCTAGCAAAGCCTTACTCAAGTAGCTGGAGTCTTGAGGTTTGTAAAATACTATGATAATATATTCATTTGCTTGTTTCTTTTGTATATTTAATTGATTTCACTGATCAACTTTGTATGTTTTAATAAGTACCAAATAGTTTTGTTGTTTATTGTATAATTTGAAATGTGGTATTGCAAGACTCCTTTTATTACCACTTTTTTCATGATTACCTTTAAGATTCTTAACCTTTTGTTCCTCTAAAACAGAAATACTTAACTTGGGGTTCACGAACTTGTTTTCGAAAAATATTATGATAATTGTATTTCAATGTAGTTAACCAAATAGCAACAAATTCACATGCCCTTTAACCCAGGAATACTACTACTCTGCTTATACTCAAAACAGATCAAAGAAACAATGAAATGACTCATATGTACAAGAGTATTCATGGCAGCACTTTTTATTATAGCAAAGAAATGGAAATTAAAGGAGTGCCAATTATTTGGGGAATGGCTGACCAAATGATGGTACATGAAAGTAACAGAATAATATTGCTCCAGAAGAAATAATGAAAGGTACAGATTCAGAGAAAACTGGAAAGACTTATATGAAATGATGCAAAGTAAAGTGAGCAGAACCAGAAGAATAGTTTATACAATGGCTATAACATTGTAAAGAAAAATAACTTTGAAAGACATAAGAACTCAGATCAAAAAAATGACCAGCTATGACTCCAGAAAGTCAATTGATATAGCATGTTTTCCACATTTTGACACAGAGGTAATGGACCAAAGGTGGAGAATGACACATATATTTTCAGACATAATCAGTACATGAATTTGTTTCGCTTGACTATGCTTATTTGTTGAAATGGAGGGCCTTTTTATAGGTAGAGGAGAAAACAAGTTAGTACTAGTAATATCCTCCCCCAAGAAGAAGAAATTTTCTGAAAGTGTCAATGAATATTCATAAAACATACAAAGAAGAGAACCAAAAGAAGTTGAAAGGGAAATGTAGACAAACACAATAGCTTTGGAATTAATGTATTTAATTTGTTATACACTTCTTTTTAAAAGCTATACGGAATAAATATTTGTCATTTCATATACTTTTTCTATTCTTCTTTGGATTCAGAAATGTTCTTTGTTGATATCTGTCAAGTTCAGAATAATAAAATTAAAATTAAAAAAAGATGCATATCATGAAGATAACACATCCGATATAAATGAAAAAGATTAAATAGATACATTGTTCATGTTATGGACAATGTTTGATTTTTTTAAGCATAGTTAATTTTAGGTCAGTAGGCTAGTGCTCATCTACGTGGCTGCTTTATCTTTTAGACTTATGATATGGAGTTTTCCTTTTCAAATCAGGGCAAAACCTTTCCAAGTATAATCTCCCAAATCCTTCTAAAAGAAAACAGAAATTGAGGTTACTTTGATACTCCACTACTTTGAAGGATCAGTGATTTCTGTGATATGGAACTTCCTCCACTAATATAGATTCACTGACCCTCTACACCTGGTCTGATGTAATTCTTGCCCATGTTCTCCCCAAGAATCTTTCAAAGGACATAGATCATAAATTTAGAGCTGGAATGGACATAGAATGCACCAAGTCAGTTCGACCCTCAGTTTTTGCAGATGAGGAAACCAAAATTAAAGGAGGTTGAGTAATTTACCCCAAGTCACACAAGCTAAGGTAAGGATTCCTCAATAAATCCTGGAAGAGGCAGGATTCACATTCCAGAGCCTCTGACTCCAACAGTCTTTCCACCGTACCATCATGGAATATGCCCTGCATGGGGTCTACACACAAAAAAAGATGAACAGTTAAGGATCTCTAAGTATTTCTGTTCTCAGACTATAGAGTCACAGAATCCTAAAGTTCAATGGGACCTCAGAGGTGATATAGTACAACCTGCATCTGAATTGTTCACCTTCCCTCAGCATCCCCAACAAACGATCATCTAAAGGCCAAAACATTGCACATAGTAGGCCCTTAAAATAGCTAACATTTACATAGTGCTTACTATGTGCTAGGCAATGTGCAAAGTGTTTTACAATTATTATCTCATTTGATCCTCACAATGACCCTGAAGGGTAGGTTGTCATTTTGCAGATGAGGAAACTGAGGCATCAAAGTTAAGTGACTTGCCTAAGGTCATACAGCTAGGAAGTGTCTGAAGGTGAATTTGAACTCAGGTCTTCCTGACTCCAGGCCCAGCACTCTATCCAGTGTGCCACCTGGCTGTACTTAATAAACTTTAACATAATAACAATAATGTCACTTGTTTCTGTCTTCCCTTTGGATCTGTTTTGCGTTTCTGTTCTTGGAAGACTTTGGTATTGTCACTCTAATTTCATGTATAGTAATAGTCAGTGTGCTATTCTCCTGTTTTAATTGCCTGTCATCACTTTGTATAGATCTTTCCATATTTCTCTCTATTCTTCCTGTTTTTATCCTTATGGTCCAACAATATTCCATTGCACTGGAATTACATATAACCCTTTTCCAGTAATCACTCCCCCAGGCACTCTACAGTACAGCCAGACTGATCCTTTTGCTTTTCCTCATTCATAATATTCTATCTCCTGTGTTAGTACTTTGCTCAGTCTCCCTCTCTTGGGCTGAAATACACTCCTTTCTTACCTCCTCTTCTTAATAATAATAATAATAATAACAGCTAGCATTTATGTAACACCTACTACATACAAAGCACTGTGTTAAGTGTTTTACAAATATTGCCTTATTTTATCCTCACAACAACCTTAGGAGGCAGGTGATATTATGATCCCCACTTTATAGTTGAGGAAACTGAGGCAAATAGATGTGAGGTTAATTGTCCAAAGTCTTACAGCTAGTTGGTATCTGAGGCTGGATTGAACTCAAGTCTTTTTGGTTCTATCCACTGTACCACCTAGCTACCCTCAGATCCCTGCTGTCCTTCAAAGAAAAGGCTCCTTCTTACACAAAACCTTTCCTGACCACCCTTCCCTCCCCACTCCTAGTTGTTCCACACTGGAATTCCCTTGTATTTAACTTCTATTGATTTTGTGCATCTTTACATATGTGTGCCTTGTTTACTATTACAGAATTAAGCTTCCTGAGGGCAGAAACAATTTCCTTTGTCCTTGTATCCAAATTGCCTAGTGTTGGGCCTGAAACATAGAAGGTACTTAATACCTGCTTGTAAATTGGTTGGTTGATCCAGCCATTACACTCTTTGAAGGAGCTGTGGATTGTTGCAATATTTTTAGAATATAATCTGTGGCAACATGAAGTAAGAATTACAAAACTGGCCAACTGATCGCTGGGTCAAAGGACATATGGCCAGTTTTGCCAGATTGCTTTCTAAAAAGATTGCACCAATTCACAACCCCACCAAATAGCATAATTGGACACCTGCTTCTCAATAGCATAATGTTGAATTTCATAGGTTTTTGTCTATCTTTGTCAACTTGACAATTACAATGTAGGGCTTTGAGTAGATGTAATTTGTACTTCTCTAATTCATTCTTTAGAGCAATTCAAAACAAAACAAAACAGAAACTTCTGATAATGAGAAGCCAAGGCAGACAGAGTACAAGACAAGGGAAATTGAAGAATCCTCGTGTGAGGGTCTAATAAAGTTATTCGAAAGCACATGCAGACTTAGAAAACACACCTCCTAATGATGGGCTTCCTAAGCCTCTAAAATGATGACGTGAAGCTTTCCTTTACACTTTTTTTTTTTCAGTAAAGTTTTGCCCTTTTTTGGTAGCTAAATTGAGATGTTCTGTTCATATTTTTACGGTGCCATTTTCCTGATTCCCCCATTTTTTAGTATCTTATGTCCCTGCCTTCTCTTTAATTACTTTGTATTTATATTTACAATAGGTTGCCCAAAAGTCGTCATGACATTTTAAGCTTTATGTACCTTAAAACTTCATTAAGACTTTGGGATGCTTTGCATGTTTGTGTTATAATGTGCTGTATATGTGTTACATAAGCTTATTGAGATTAGAGATAGTTTCATTCTTTGTATTTGTAATTCCAGTGAGTAGTACAGTTCCTAACACATTTGTCGTTCAGTCATTTTTCAGTTGTGTCCGACTCTTTGTGACCCCTTTTGGGGTTTTCTTGACAAAGATACTGGAATGATTTGCCATTTCTTTCTCCAGCTCATTTTACAGATTAGGAACTGAGGCAAACAGGGTTTAGTGACTTGCCCAGGGTCACACAGCTAATAAGTGTCTAAGGCCAGATTTGAACTCAGGAAGATGAGTCTTCCTGACTTCAAGACTGGCTCTCTATCTACTGTGTCACCTAATTCTCTACCTGATACATTGTAGGTGCTTAATAGATGTTTCTTGATTAATTGATTAGTTTAGGATTTGTTTTTATTGATTTAAAGAAGTTCAAAAAATGTGCTCTCAACTTAACCTAAAATTATTGAACAGAGGTTATTAGAGGAATCCCCTGTTCTGTTGAACTGGGGTACCTGCCTTGGGGCTAGACATCACCACTTTGGCTCTGGAAGGAAGAGAAAGGAATGAGTAATTATATAGCATCTACTACGTGCCAAGCACCATGCTAAGCACTTTTTATAAATATTATCTCATTTGATCCTCACAATGTGATATAGGCACTATTATTATGTCCATTTTACAACTGAAGAAACTGAGGCAAATAGGGGTTAAGTGATTTGCCTTAGGTCACCAAATTTGAACTCAAGTCTTTCTGACTCCAGGCCTAGTGGTCTATCCACTGCAACAAGAGAGATTGTCTAGCCACCCTCCTTATTTTACAAATGAGAAAATTAAGGTTGAGACATTTGATTACCCAAAGTCACTCAGCCTGCTAGGGACAAGAGCAGGGTCTGGAACCAGGTATTTAGATTCCTAAGTCCAGTGGTATTACAATCATCCCAGGTAGATTTATAAGGTGTTGTCTACGACCTGAAGGAGCTCACAATCTTGTACAGGTAAAATAATTTCATTGTAAGATATGCTATTTGAGTGTATGAGTGGTTCAGATAATGAATGAGATAAGAGGTTAGGGAAGAGAGAGATCACTTCCAGCTGGGATGATCAGGGAAGGCTTCACAGAGGAAGTAGGATTTGAGTTGAACCTTGAAGGACAGAAAGGATCTGGATAGGCAGAGATGGGAGGAAAACAATACAGGCAGAAGGAATGACACGAGCAAAGCCACAGAGGTGGAAAATAATTCACCCTCTTTCTCAGGCTTGAAACTTTGGTGTTTGGATATGAGAGATGAGGGAGGAAGAAGAATGACTAAGCCTGTTGACTCGACCTCCATAATCCCTTTTGGATCCATCCCCTCCTTTCCATTCCCCCTGCCATTGTTCCAGTTCTGACCTTCATTGAGAATCTCCCGGACTATTCTAATAACTTCCTAGTTGGTCTTCCAATCAATCACTAATCTTTCCTGCCACCATATTCTTGCTCACACTGTTTCCTATGCTTGGAATGTCCTTCTTCCATTCTCACCTTTTGAAATTCCACTTGTTCTTTCAGATCTAGCTCAAATATGCACTTTTCTAGGATGCCTACTCTAATCAACTCGGTCAGAAATCACATTTCCTTCCTTATCCCCATATTTTACACTCTTTAATTAAAGTTTACTAACTAGTAATTACTGAAGAATCATTGAAAGAATTAATGAATGGATTATGGAGGGCCTTGGACACCAAGCCAGTATTCACATAAAAGTAAAATTATTTGTCCATTTGTGAATTTGGTGGTTTTCTTATATATTTCATTAAATTTGAAACCACTCTGATTTATTTGATGAAGCATGAAATTATTTTCAAATCCATTGATTCAACAGTTTATAGGATGATAAAATAATTTATTGTTTGACAATGTAAATAAACTTGTCTAAATAGACTTTGTTAAAATTAACATTTTGTAGATAGATAATAATATTTAAAATTAATAAGATAACAGACATAATGAATAATTTAATAATAATTTAGTTTTGATTTAACAGTTAAACTTTCTTTTATTAAGTCAGAATTCAGACATTAATTTGACCATTTAAATTTCTTCATCTCAGGTCAATCACCGATCCAGGGGTATTCAGTCTCTGGTCTAGGAAGCTCTGCTCTTTATCAACAGAGGGCTAATCATCTCTGCAGAGACTGACAGGTGACTCCCCATGAGGGTAGTCCGAGGACAGAGGACAACTACATTTCCAGAGACTGTGGACCAGTGCGATCTGTGTTTTCCAACGAACTAACAGGAAACAGGAACCTCTCTGTCAGCCATCCCTACCCTGCCCCTAACCCCCACCCCAACAACAGGAAATGTGATGGGAGGAGTCCTATCAGTCACCTTGATCTTAGTACAGGAAATACAATCCTTAAATGGTTTCTGGATCTGGGATGGCAGGACCAGAATGGAAAAAGCATCTCCAACATGCTTTAGCACTCCATGATAAGGTCAGGATACCAGATAACATTCATTCAATTTTCATACTCAGAAAACAGAAAGGAAGACATCCCGCAAAGCATTAAACTTTAGGCATAGAAAGAAAGGTGACATGCGAAGTTAAGTCAATTCAATTTACCTCACCTTTATTAAGCACCTCCTTTGTGCAGGGCACCATGCTAGGCTCTGGGTTCCATTCAAAGCCTGGATGAGATACAATATCTGACCTTATGGAGTAAAGTGATAAAGCACATATGCATATAATGATACAAATTAATACAAGTGCAAACAAAATTATATGAGAAATTAGAAGCGAGGGGGTCATTTTTATGGGAAGGAGAATCAAGGAAGACTTCCTGGGGAAGATAACACTTGGAATCAGAGTCAAAGAATAACAAATACCTGCCCATCTGACCAACCCTATTTCCTATCTTTTTGGTACCAACTTTGGCCCACTCAACCAAGGCCTGGGGAGGGAGAGTATTCACTATTCTATTCAATCAAGATGCAGTATTCTTATCTGAATTGTCAGTCGATATCTGCCTGCTAATCAGGGGCTACTGGTAAATGTTAACAACCTGCTCTCCAAAAATATATGACCCATTTTTAAGTTTAATCAGTATTATTAACATTTTTGGTATGAGCTGGCTCCAGCATATCCCTGCAAATCCAACGTGAGGCCTACCCTCTGTCAGAACACACTCTTGCCCAGATCCCAAACCTAACAGTAACCAACACAGGCACCCAGCCTCATAGAATAACTTGTGTACAAATGTGTACCAAAACTGTGGCAAAATTAGGGGATCATTACAAAATACTGTAAATATTTCAATGTTGAATTTGGCTTGGAAAAAGGAAAGAATCATATTTGGAATGGATCAGAGTACATGAACACATGTTCATGAATATGTAGTCAGATATAGTTTTCTTAGAGTACTTTGATCTTTTCACATTATCAATCAATCAATCAATCAACAAACATGTGTTAGGCAATATGCTAGGTACTAGGAAGAAAAATACAAAAAAAATGAAATAGGCTCTACCCTCAAGGAGCTTATATATTTTGTTGAGGGAAACAATATATATGTATATAAGTGCATTAGAATAAATATCAAATAAATACAAAGTAGCTATAAATAAGGTAGTTAGAGAAGAAGAACAACGGCATTAGGGGGGAATCAGGAAAGGCTTTATGTAGAAGATGGTTCTTGAGTCTTGAAGGAAAAAAAGGAATTCTATGAGATGGAAATGAGGACAGAGTGTATTCCAGGCATGGGGGATGATGACCAGTGCAAAAACAGGGAAATAGGAAATTGAGTGCCATACATAAGGAACAGAGAGAAAGCCAGTTTGGCTGGATCACACAGATAGGAAAAAGGAGTAATATGAAATGAGACTAGATAGGTTGAAAACAGATCATTTAAAAGCCAATTAAAGGAGTTTGTATCTTATCCTAAAGGCCATCGGGAGCCATCGGAGTTTAGTGAGTGGGGAGTGAAATGATCAGGTCTGTGATTAAGGAAAATCATTCTGGAAGCTGGATGGACGATGGACTAGACTGGAGCAAGAAGAAACTAGAGGCAGGGAGACCAATTAGGAGGCCATTGCAATAGTCTAGGCAAGAAGGGATGGGGGCCTGAACTAAATTATTAGCTAGATAAATAGAGAGAAGGGTTTGGAAGCAAGAGTTGTTGTGGAAGTAGAAACACCAAGATTTGGCAATGATATATGAGATAAAGGAGAGTGAGGAATCAGTCAAGGATAGTACTAAGGTTAAAACAGAAGTGGATAGCAAAATGTATTAGAATCTAGAATCCAACAATATGTTGTTTACAAGAAACATGAAAGAGAAAAGGCACACAGCATTCAAATAAGGGGCTGGAGCAGAATCTATTATGTAAGCTAAAGTAAAAAAAAAAGGATAATACCAAGGTTACAAATCTGAGAGACTGGGAAAATGGTAGTGCCTTCATTAGAAATAAAGAAGTTTAGAAGAAATTGGTTTTTTTGTGTTTGTTTTTTTTTAGGCAATTGGGGCTAAGTGACTTGCCCAGGGTCACACAGCTAGTGTCAAGTGTTTGGTCTGAGGTCAGATTTGAACTCAGGTCCTCCTGACTTGAGGGCCGGTGCTCTATCCACTGCGCCACCTAGCTGCCCATAAGAAATTGGTTTGAAAGAAAAAATAATGAATTCTGTTTGTACATGTTGAGCTTGAGATATCACTGGGACATCCAATTTGAAATGTCTACTAGGTCAATGATGATATAAGACCAATGCTCAGATGAGAGACAAGAACTGGATGTACAGATCAATAATATGCATTCTATCTTCATAGAAATGCTCAATAAATCCAGGTGAGCCAATAAAGTCACTAAGAGAAAGAGAGGAGAGAGAACAGAGAAGAGGGCCCATTCTGGGGAAAGAAAGGTCCACTGCTGCAAATGTTAGTGGGACCGGGAACAGGTCTCAGCTATTCCGGAAAATGATTTGGAACTATATTCCAAGCTTGTACATACCCATACAGTGATACTCTACTGGGTCTATACCCTAAAGAGATCTCTAAATCTGTGATCCTTTGGGCTGTTTGTAAATAGTTATGATTAAATATTTTTGTGACGCACAAATCAAAAATTAAATGCATGAATAGGGCAATGGGACTGTATGAGGTGGGGTGGGTGACTAGGAATTTCAAGTTTATTCAGAATGAGGTTAGATGGATGTGATTAATTTTCTTCTGCATGAGCTAACAGGGCTTGGTAAAGTCCAACATGAGCATCTTCTGAAAGCTTTGGGTATCCAATGTGAGGTTGCAAATACTTCCCTTAATCTCATCTAAATTTTTAACAATTTCACCTGTTATTTCTTCTCCCTTGAGGTGTTGTTTTATAAATGTTGTCAATCACTGAATTGCTGACAGGATTAATAGGCCAGAAACCCCCACCCAAAAAAAAAATACCATTTCTTTTTTCTCCCTGTCACCTTGCATGGACTAGTTTAGAAATGTACTGAGAAAACCATACTCATTAACTATCCTTCCTGTCTTCTAAGGTGGAATCAATTAGTACTGAAGTTGTCTACTTAAATCCTCAGATAGAAAATACCTCCCCCCAGAAACACCCCCAAAGCAGTGTATCCCTTGAGCTGTTTGTGCATATGGATGGTATTAGTTACACAAACACCGGCAGAGAAGATAGTATTACAGATGAAGTCCTTCGGTTCTCCATTGAAAAGTGAATTTCTTTCCCTTCCTGTTTTTCCTTCTGAGACTTAAATATTTCACTTCTATTTGACTTCTGTAATAGCTATGGCCAGAACTGCCTTTTGCCCCCTATCATTACACAGAGTATATTTTCTGTTTTTTGATGTTGTTTTTAATAAAACATTTGCTCCAGACAGTTTGGGAAACCACATTCAGAGGCAGCCCTCAGCAACCCTGAAACCAAAGCCCTTCATGGGCTAGTGAGCAGAATCAGACTCCAAAGGAGAAAGGAAACCCAGTGCTTTCGAAGAGAAAAGTAAGTATTTCTTTGAGTTTTCTTCCAGTAGATAACCTTTGGCTGGCCCCACTTCAGTGGTCCTTTTTTTGTTTTAAGTAAACAATTTTTTAAGTGAAAAATATACAGTGTCTGAGTTGTCCCTTCTGGGGCATATACCAGGTGGGCATTTTTTGCCAGTGGTGTAGTCAAGGGGCCCTTATGCTCAAAAGTATGGGGAAGAAAGAATGCTAGGTGCATCTACCCAGCTAGAGACTGTAAAGAGCAGCAACAATGTTGGAAGAATACTAGCAAAGACACCCAGAATCACAGGAAACAAAATCTAAGAAAGCAATCAAACCCATTGCTGTAGATCTACATAGAGAGATAGCAAACAAGAAGAATTCAAGATCTTAGTGCCAGATGGCAAATCTGACTTGATAGATATCACTAAAACTCAATAGCCTGAGACCCAAATGAAAATATGATTCTGAGGGGCAGCTAGGTGGCACAGTGGATAGAGCACTGGCCTTGAAGTCAGGAGGACCTGAGTTCAAATCTTGCCTCAGACCAAACACTTGATACTTACTAGCTGTGTGACCCCGGACAAGACACTTAACCCCAATTGCCTAAAAATTAAAAAAGAAGAAAATATGATTAAAATTTTAAAAAAAGAAAATACGATTCCAGAAGGATGCTATTCCTTTGTTCCTCCCTTGAAGCCTGGGCTGCCCAGCTTCTACCACATCACTGGATAGAAAGAACAACATGCCCACGCACACAATTTTCACGAGCTAGGAGCTACCAACTCCAATCCTTCTGAAAGATAGAAAAGTACCAGGCTTTCTTAGTATCTACCCTTCTACTATTTCCTCATACTCTCCTGGGCCATAGCATCTGTCCTGCCACCATGCCCCTCATGATCCCCAGGTATTGCCATATGACCCACCAATGTACCCTAAGGACTCTGGGCTTTGCCACTGAACTCCTAGGACTTACAAGGCTTTTCATCCACCTTGCAGATGCACTTCTTTATGTGTGTGTGTGTGTGTGTGTGTGTGTGTGTGTGTGTGTGTGTGGCAATTGGGGTTAAGTGACTTGCCCAGAGTCACACAGCTAGTGAATATTATATGTCTGAGGTCATATTTGAACTCAGGTCCTCCTGACTCCCGGGCCATAGCTGTCCCTATGCAGATGCACTTCTTAACATGCAATGTTTATTCCCATTAGAGTGTGAACTTTTAAAAGCAGGAACTATTCTGCTTTTTTCTATTTGTACCCCCAGTGCTATTGTTTGGCACATATTAGACACTTAATGCTGTTTCATTCATTCATTCCAAAGAAACAAGATAGGTAAAAATAGGGGGTACAGATCTATATATTAAGGTGATCTATTTATGGAAAGAAATTTAGCAATCAGAGAGGAGAAACGAGATGGAGAACATTTGAGGGAAGAGCCAAAAAGGCAGAAACAGAAATAATATTATTAAATACTATACTCCAGGCTCTATGAACAGAGTAGTTTGGGAATGAATCTCAAGCCTGACCTAGAGTTACGACACGGTACTGATGGGTGACTTCAGATATAGGAGCATCTGCTGGAACTCTTGCTCTAACAAAGGCAAGAGCAGCAAATAAGACTTCTTGACTTCCTTTAGCAACAGTATAAGACTTCAAGAGGTTAGGCAAGCAAGAAAGGAATATTCTCTTCTGGATCTGATTCTCAGAAAGAAGCAGGAATTGGTTACTAGAGTTCAAAAGTGCAACCTTGGAAGGGAAGTATCTGCTCCCTCCTAGAGCTTTTGATAGAGAATAGAAAAGCCAGACTATATGTCTGGTATGACATGCTTCCTAGATTTGGGGAGAGCAGATTTCCGGGGGTTTCAAGCATCTATTAAGCATGTATTATATGCCAGGTACTCTGGGGATACAAAAAAAAAAGGCCAAAGCACAGTTGTAAGCCTCAAGGTACTCACATTCTAATGATGGAGACAACATGCAGACAACAAGGTAGGGAGAATTCCATGGACTAAGATTCTGCAAGGGCAGTCATACCAGAGGGAGCTGAAAACTCCCCAGAATGAAATTCTGGAAAAATTCCAAAGAAGAGGGAACAATTCCAAGGAAGAAGAAAATAATTCCAAAGAAGAGGAAAAAGAGGATTTGTTTGAAGAGATAGGTATGGAGACTTGGAAATGCTCCAACCAATTTAGGTTTTGGGGAGCTATGCAGAGAAAAGGAAAGCATAATAAGGTAACAGGCTGAATAGTAGAACATGGAATGATCCTGTAAAAAGGGTGAGTAGAGCTAAAACTCAAAATAATCAGGCAGGTGAGGAAAGCTAAGGACAAAAAAGGCATTCATTTTTGATATATTGGGGGAAAGAGGAAAAGCAGAAGAGAGATTGGATCCCAGTGTGGGGTGGATGAGAAAATGATAACTGAAAGTGGAGGGAAAGGAGTATTATTCAATCTTTACTTTCTTTCTGTTTTCTCTGACAGGACCAATGACCTTTATGCTACAAATGACAAAACAAAAATGGTTACTAGGGAGTTGATAACCAAAGTGTGTAAGGTGATAGTAAGGGAGCACCTAGTAGCTTGCTTTGGAGGCAGGGCTAGGTGGTGCAGTGGATAGAGTTCTGGGACTAGAATCAGAAAAAGGAAGAGTTCAAAGCTAGCCTCAGACACTTACTAGCTATGTAGCCTGGGCAAGTCACTTCACCTGTGTTTCCCTCAGTTTCCTCAATTGTAAAATAAAGATAATAATAGCACTTACCTCACATGGTTGTTGTAAAGATCAAATGAGATATTTGTGAAGCATTTAGCACACAAGTGCCTGGCACATAGGAGGTGTCCAATAAATGCTTATTTCTTTCTTTGATGAGATCAGGTCACCTGACCTGGATGATCTGCAGATGCTATAAGGCTGTTACAACTACTGAGCCATACCAAAAGACTGAACAAGAGCAAGTGTTATCTTGAGTCACAAAAAAAGTAGGAAAAAATAAAATCTATGCAACCCCTGACTCAAAACCCATCGGTATGAGACTCTCTTTATTGGTGGAGATGAATGGGTAAAGCTGAGTAGGTGAGAGGCAAGAGCTTCAGTTCTCAGCCAGTTCCCCTTTGGGGTCTCATCATTCAAGTACTTTTGGATTCCAGCTTCAAGAAAGAAAATAGAAAAGGCCAAGCCCACTTCAGGTTGCTGAAGCAGAAGACTCTGAGAAAACACAAGAGGAGTGGTCAATCTCTTTCATGTCCTTATTCCTAGCTTACTAGTCTAGAAACTCTGAAGAGTTTTCCCTTGAGTGAGATCCAAGACATGCCTTCTTGATTGAGATGAATTGCCTCATTCCCAATGGGAGAATTCCTTTACTCTGTACTTTCTGGTATATATCCTCCTATGCAGAACTTCTCTGAGTTCTGTTTTGCTACAATTTGGATAAATGAGTATCTTTGCTATTATTTATAACTGGAATTGGTATTACACAGGAAAGGGATCAAGCCTTGGATTTAGAGCTTGGGGTCTCCCTTCTCTCCAAAATGTGAAAGCAATCAAAAGCTAGGAACCCAATCATATCTCCTAGACAAATAATATTTAAGAGAGCAGATTGATATACTTCTAGCCCAGTACCCTCTCTCTCTGAGGAGAGCAGAATGGTGGTCTCCAGCCCCAACCTCTTACTTGGTACAGGTAGGGAGACTTGGAAATGCTCTAATCAATTTAGATTTGGTGCTGGGAGAGGAGGCTAGAGACGTCTATTCTGCCTCCCTTCAAACCAGATAAGGACAGCTTCCTCACCACACATGGGACCTCACTACACATGTAGAGCCCACTTCTCTCCTTATACCTATAAACTACAAATCGGTGAGCTGAACTTTGATTTCTGGGAAAACTCTAGATTGGATCATTAAAGAGTAGGCTAGTGAACCTCTAGAAAAGGAAGTAGTGAGGATAGAAAGTCAGCATGGCTTCATCTGGAACAGATCATTCCAAATTAACCTTATTTCTATTTTCCAATGAGTTTCTGATGATTACTAAATTGATAGAGCCAGGGAGTGCAATAGATATGATTCACCTAGATTTTTAGCAAAGTATCTGCTAAAATGTTTGGAGTCAGGAAGAGCTGGATTTTAAATTCTACCTCTGATTTCATCCTGGCCACATGACCCTGGATAAGTCACATCCCAATGCCCTAGGCACTAAGACTGTAAGTGAAAGACAAGGTGCTGACCTTAAATGGTAGAGGGAGTTTCCTCATCTGGGAATTTCTTAAATGAATGAAACCACAAGTCCAGTCTACATGCCTATCTGATAAAACAGCTTAAATTAATATCGTGGGAAAGTTACGGACTAGTTAATAACACAATCATTTTGTCGTCCTTGGCTTTTCTTGACTCAGCTATTCTGAGCTTTAACACTCCTCACATTCTTACACTATTATGCCATGATTTTGTGTTCATTCTCTCTTTTCTACCCTTGTTTCCATCTTATTAAATGTCCTTTTGAAAATCTAATTAGGTTGTTGAGATGCCCCTGCTACAACATGGACCTCTTTTGATCATGCTACCTTTTCTTTTTTCACAAGCATTGTTTATTTTTTTATTCTTTCAAATTTCATTTTTGAGAGTTTCCCATCATTCCTCAGATCATTTCCCACATTGACTTTTAGTCCCTGCAACTTTACCTATGCTTCCTCTGAACCCTTTGAAATATGTTCTTAAAGAATTTAGGGGTATGTCAGATTATGCCCAGCTTTCTTCTCCATTACACACTCTCAGAGGCAGTATAGAGTATTAGACAGAGAGCTGAACTAGATGTCAGGAATTTCTGGGTTCAAGAGTGCAAAAAGAGACAGTAAGAGATATTTCATTTAAAATAACTGTAGATAACATAAAATATTTAGGATTAAGCCTACCAAGACAAACCCAGGGACTATATGAATGTAATAATAAAATACTTTTTATTCAAATAAAGTCAGATTTAAGTAATTGGAGAAATATTAATTTTTCATGGCTGGGCTATGCCAACACAATAAAAATGACAATTCTACCTAAACTAACCTACTTATTCAGTGCCATCTCAATCAAATTACCAAAAAAAATTTTATTGAGCTATAAAAAATAATAACAAAATTCATTTGGAAGAAGAAAAGGTCAAGAATAACAAAGGAATTAACAGAAAAAATGTCAAGGAGGGAGGTCCAGCAGTACTAAATTTTAAACTGTAAAATTATCAAAACTATCTGGTACTGGCTAAGAAATAGAAAGGCAGATGAGTGGAATACAGTAGATATAGAATACAGTAGATATACAATACATAGTAGTAAATGACTACAGTAACCTTGTGTTTGGTAAACATAAAGATTTAAGCTTTGTGGCTAAAAATTCATGATTTAGTAAAAATTACTGGAAAAACTGGAAAGCAGTCTGGCAGAAACTAGATATAGACTAATATCTTACACCACTTACAACATAAGGTCCAAATGGATACATGACCTAGATATAAAAGGAGATATCATAAGTAAATTAAAAGAACATGAAACATATTACCTAAAAGATTTATAGATAGGAGAAGAATCTGTGAATGAACAAGAGACAGAGAACATTGTGAGATGTAAAATATAAAATTGATTACATTAAATTTAAAAGGATTTTGGTTTTGGTTTTGGTTTTTGTTTTTTTACAGATAAAACCAATATAGCTAAGATTAGAAGGAAAGCAAAATATTAGGGAAAATTTTTAATAGACAGCTTCTCAGATAAAGGCCTCATATCTCAAATATATAGACAACTTTGTCAAATTTATAAATGTAAAGTACTATGTAGATCTGAGTTATTATTAAATGTATACTGACAAATAATAAAAATCCATCTATGAAATATGTGTCATTTACTACATTGAAAATGCAATAAAACTACACATTTATTCTAGTCTAGCAATGGTGGTTGTATCTTTTTAATAATACCTGGGGTAGAAGTGAAAAGCTAATGAACAGAGCAAGTTGCTCACAGTTTATGGCACCCACCCTTTGGTAGGTAATACCCCTCTTCCCCAACTCCCTCCTTGTAAGTCTGACTTTAGTTTTAGTCAACGCCCTCAAACCCCACAACGTAGACAAAATACTTTATGCATCACCTTAAATACTAAACATGGCTTCCACCAAACTGCTGAGCTCATTCTATAAACAGAATATTCCAGATTCACTTATTTTTCTCTTATTGTTATTATTCACTTATTGTTTTAGAGAAACAATGAAAATATGAATCAGTAAAATCTTCTGTTCCTCTCAAGCCCCACCTGGGAAGGTTCCAATGACTAGAAAGCAAATCTCCCCCTCTCCTTCTTTTCTTCTCCCTCTTTCTTTCCTTTTTTCTCTCCTTCCCCTCCTCATTTTCCCTTCCTATTTCCTCCCCACCCCTTTCCTTCTCCTCCTACCTTTCCTCTCTCCTCTGCCTCTTTTTCTCCTCCCTCTGATTTCATTCGATAGTACTCCCCCTCCCACACTCTTCGAGCCCAGAAGGCCTCTCTGTGCCTCACACACAGCATTCTATCTCTTGTTTTCATGTCTTTGGCTGGATCTAAACATCTCAAATGCATTCCCTCCTTCCCTCACAGAGTTCTTCTCTTCCTTTAAGCCACAGTTCAAACATCATCTTCTGTATGAAATCTTTCTTGATCCCCCCAATTGCCAGTGTCCTCCCTCCTAACCTACCTTGTATTTAACTATTTTGTATACGTTTCTATTTATTTGCTTTATATTTATGCCATAAATATTTTCATTTACTTGTTCACTGTATGTACTACACACACATATGTATTACATTCTCTGAATGTAAGCTCCTGGCAAGTAGGAATTATTTCATTCTCTGTACTGCACTTGTTTACCTAGTGCCGAACACATAGGAAGTGATTAATAAATATTTCTTAATTGATTAATTGATTTTCATTATTCCAGACAATTAACTCTTCTAAGGAAATAAATTGCATAGCAGTGGCCAATCAGCATTAATAAAGGAAGTTTCCTCTTTGGGTTCTCCCTATACCAAAGCTAGACAGCTAGGTGTAATGGATACAGGACTGGGCTTGGAATCAGGAAGACATCTTTGTGAGTTCAAATCCAGCCTCAGACACTTATTAGCTGTGTGACCCTGAGCAAGTCACTTAATCCTGTTTGCCTCAGTTCCTCACCTGTAAAATTATGAACTCATTGATTTTAGAAAAACATGGATAGATTTGCACTGAATAATGAAGAGTGAAATGAGCAGAACCAAGAAAAAGTTGTATATAGTAATAGCAATATTGTTTTAAGAATAACATCGAGCCACTAAGTGATTTTGACTATTATAAATAGCCAAATTAACTGCAAAGAACATAGGAAAGAAGATACTATCTGTACCCAGAGAAAGAACTGATAAATAGAAGCATGTATAGAATGATTTTACAAATGTACATATTTGTATCTAATGGTAGCCATCTCTAGGGTAAGGAGAGAGAAGGAAAAAAAAGGGAAAAAACTTACATGATAATTTTATTATATATTTAAAAGGAGTAGCAAGTTGTGCATAATAGATTTGCAGTTTCATGAGCAATCATCTTTTTTTTATTCCACTACATTATGGAAATGCTTGTTTTATTTTATGAATTAAAAATAAAATAAATAAAATTTTTAAAAAGAATTTAGATTTGAAATATAAACATGCAGAATGGGAAAAGGCATATAATAATACTTTGAGTGATTTGAAATATGTAAATAAGGTTCAGAATAGCACATTATTTTTAAAATTTTCTTGGTGCACTGTCACTTGCAAACATTAATCCCACCTATTACAGATTAAGAATAAAGATATAGTGTCAAAAAAGTATTACATTTTGTATTAAAAAATGAGTTGGAGAAAGAAATGCCAAATCACTCCAATGGTTTTGCCAAGAAAACCCCAAATGGAGTCACAAAGGGTTGGACTCAACTGAAACAACTCAAAACAACAACAACAACAATAACAGCATGCCAAAGAAGTCACAGGTCTGGACCGAAATAGGGGAAAAGATCTATATTTTAGGCACGTGTCTTGTTAACTGTGTAAGTCTCCAGAAGGGAAAGAATAGAAGGAAGGAGTCTGATTTCTAGGAGGCTCTTCTTGTAATGGTCTAGCCAAGAGGTGATGGGAATCTGAACTAGAGTGGTGGCCACATGAGCAGGGAAAGGGGAACAGATGCGAAAGATGTCACGGAAGTGCAATGGACGAGGCAAGTCACTTGATTGGGTATGGTTGGGTCAGGGAGGAGGAAAGAAGAATACAAGATGGGTCCCATATCTCTTTCCTTTAACTGTTTTCAGGGCATGCTTTTCTTTTCAAGCACTACTGACATTACTGCAATTTCTCATACTTTTGGTTTTTGTCTGCTGCACTAGTTTCCATGACTCCACAAAACCAAGTCCTTATTTCCTTCAATTTTCTTTTGGTTTGGAGAGCTATATAAATAATGTTTTATGATTATTATTAGCATATGATAATACATTCAACTTCTAAAGATCTGAAAAGCTGAAACCTTACACTGTCATCTCAGAGGGTTTGGTTTTTTGACTCAAAAAACTTGAGGGTATGGATCAACATGTCTCCAGGAAAGAACCCTCAGAAGCTACAGATAAAATGTTAGCTTCAAGTCTGGCAGTCAAGGCCACCCACAGTTTGACACCAATCTATATGTCCAAGCTTACCTCCTACTACTCTACATTCCCTTCTAGCTCTTAATCTACAATCTCATTCCCCAGTACAAGCACAGTTAAGTCTACTCATTGTCCCCTGAGTACCCTATGTCCTTACCCACCTCTTCACTTTTGCTCATGCCTGAAATGGCTTCCTTTTCCCCCCTAATCTAAATCCTAACAATTCTTTGAGGTACAGCTGAAGTCCTATCACCTATGTTCAACAAGATTCTGTCATAAGAATGCTAAATACATTCCAACCCATCAGTAATACACAACCTTATCATGACATGACCTCATTGTGGCTAAATAACCTGGGAGGTAAGCAAAGGGTGTTACAGAAGTGACTAGATATATCTTGCCAGTGTAGAAAGTCTTTATTCAAATCATAATATATATGTATATGTGTGTATATAATATTTTTAGAAAGAGAGAGAGAGAGAATGTGTTCATTTGTATACATGTTGTTTTCTTGCACTATAAAGAAAGTGGCTTGAAGGCAGAGATTATTACCTTTTTTTTGTTTTTATATTTTTAGCACCTGGTATGGTCCCTAGACCATAACAGGACCTTAATAAATTTTTGTTGAATTGAATTTCCTGTGATACTTAACTTTACTGCCTGTAGGACCTTGGACAAGTCATTTAACCTCCATAGGACTTAGTTAACTTACCTGTAAAGTGAGGTGTCAGGCTAGATGGGCTCTGAGGTCCCTTCTAGTTCTATGGATCTTATAATTTGTATTTTGGCACTAAAGCAATAGGAAGCTTCTTGGGCAGGTGAGTGACTTGGTCCTATCTGCACTATAAGAATATATGGGGTAAGAAGTCAAGGATAAAAAAGTGCTTAGCACATCTAAGCTCTTAATAAATGCTTTCTCATTCATTCATTCATATCTTCATAAATAACACAAACACGAACGGCCTGAGGGAAAATGTGTAACTTGACTACGAGGAAATAAATGCAAAAGAAATCTAGATTAAATAAGGAAGTATTTCTTCACCCTAAAGATAACAATACTACAAAACATTATCTATAAGAGGTTACAGAATCTTGCTGCTGGATAACATCAAGTAGCCTCTTAGTCTCCTAAAGTTGAAGTGTAAAGAATTGAATGTCATGATCTCCTGGGTTCTGAGTTCATATAATTACGGTTCTAAGAGGTTCAAGTGTGATTTAATTATATTTCAACATACCAATGGATCTGTTCTCTCATCACTGCAGTCATTGCCTCCTATACAGTCAATCACAACCCAGCCCCATCTTACATAATTACATAATTCTTGGCCTAGAGGAACTAATCCATCCACTGGAAGCCTTCCTCTAGGTCTCTTCCATTTCTGTTGGTAATATGCACACAAACATAGCCACATAGTATCTTATAAACCCAAAGACCTAAATTGCTAGGGGAAAAACTCACTAGTCAACAAAAATCACTACGAAAACTGGAAAGCAATCTGACAGAAATTAGGTTTCCAACAACTCATACCATACAAGATCCAAATGGATATATATGACTTAAATACAAAAGAAAATATTACAGACAAATGAGAGGAGAGGAAAAAAGGAAATACATGTCATAACTATGGAAAGAAAGAGAATTCATGACCAAGCAAGTGTTAGAAAGCATCACAGAGGATGAAACTGCCCATTTTGTTTTCTTTTGTTTTTTTTTGTTTTGTTGCTAAACAATGGGGTTAAGTGACTTGTCCATGGTCACACAGCTAGTGAGTGTTATGTGTCTGAGGCCGGATTTGAACTCAGGTCTCCTGACTCCAGGGCTGGTGCTCTATCTACTGCACCACCTAGCTGCCCCCGAAACTGCCAATTTTAATTACATAATATCTAAAAGTTTTTGCACAAATAAAATCAATGCTGTTAAAATTAGAAGGGAAATAATTACCTAGGGAAAAGGTTTGAAGCATATTTATCTTATAAACATTTTATATCTGTCATATATAAAGAACTGATTCCAACATATAATAAAAGCTATTCCCCAAATAGTAGAAGGTATGAATAGCTATTTCCCAAATCTGCCGTTAGCATCCTTCTAACAGGTCTCTTAATGTGAAATTTCTCCACTGTTTGATCCTTCCTTCATACAAAGGCTAAATTTATTTTCCTAAAGTTCAGTCCTAACCATGTCACTCCTCTACTCGTTAAACTCCAAAGGTTCCCTACTGTTTTGAGGATCAAAAAGAAGGCCCTTTATTTGACTTTTAAAGCCCTTCACACCCTGATCCCAACCTACCTTTCCAGCCCATCTCACATTACTCACCTTTGTATACTCTCCAGTCCAAGCAAACTAGCTTTCTTCTGCTGCTCATGTGGAATGTCCATCTCCCATTTTCCTTCCTTTCCACTGGCTATCTCCCATTCTTAGAAAGTACCACCTCCTCACCTTCACCTTGTAGAATCTCAAATCTCCTTAAATATTCAGTTCAAGTACCATTTTCTATATAAAATTTTTTCCTGATCCCCCAAGTTGGTTATACCCCCCAAATAACTGGTCAAATTAAATAATTTTATATATATTTATATGTGTATGAGTGGTATCTGCCCAAGAATGCAAGTTTCTTGAAGGCAAAGACTGTTTCATTTTTGTCTTTCTGTCCCCACAATGCCTACCACGTAGTAGGCACTTAAAAATGCTTAAATACTTGTTGATCAATTGATTAGTCAGAGGAATATTGGTGTTAAAAAAAAAAAGATCAGCTTTTGTGTCTGAGTGCAGTTTGGGATCTATTCTGGTCTATTTAGGATTTAAGAGAGAAATATAATTGAATCTTAGAGGGAAATTACCAAGGTTTACCTTATTGATATAAAAACCAATAATATAATTGACTGGTCCTATGAAGCAGGTTAGTGGTGTGTGCTCACCGAGAAGGTGACCTGTATACTGAGTGATGGAATGATCATCCTTACCAGGTGCTGAAAGGTTCATGGAGCTGTGAGCTGCTGAGTAAGGCACCTCGAAACACAATGCTACTATGAGATGCCTTCTTACATCGTTTCAGGAAAATGGCAATTAAAATTATTCATCTTCAGCATCGGCAAGAAGCTATCCAGAAGAATGTTGACCAAATCTGGCAGGACCAATTGAACCACTTGCTGAAATATGAAATGACATATTAAGGCTTCTGGGGGGAGAGATGACAGAGATGGAGTTGGGTCTGATTCCTTACTTGGACCTTCAGAACTCACTTGCCCATTTCCTATTCCAGCAATTCAATTAAAAGAGAATTGTGATAACCCACACCTTGGGTGGGCACATAAGAATGCGGGGTTTTCTCTCCCTATGTGATGGCATAACCAAAGGCAAGACACACACTACTACATGGCTTAACGCAGAAGTACTACTTAAATTTACTCCGACAACTCTATCCTCTCTCACTAGGTTATTTACTAATTCTGCTTTTGTTATAATTAAAGCAGAATTGAAAGAAGTGAAAAAAAAAGATACAGTAAGTGCATATGCCAACCTCATATATATATATACACATATACATATATACATATATATATATTTATATATACAATCACATCAGATCCCCTTCTTCTGATTTGGAATATGCCACTGCAAATATAGGTCCAACCAGGAGCTAACCAGCTCTACCATTATGGCAGACTGACCATGAGAAGCCCTTGATTTATACTCAAGAATAAACAAAGGTGGGGCAACTAGCTGGAGCAGTGAATAAAGCTTTGGCCTTGGAGTCAGGAGGACCTGAGTTCCAATCCAGCCTCAGACACTTGACACTTGCTAGCTGTGTGACCCTGGGCAAGTTGCTTAACCCCAATTGCCTCACCGAAAAGCAAAGCAAAAAAAAAAAAAAAAAAGAATAAACAAAGGTATCTGGTTCCCTTTATAGAAGAGCCAGTCTAGGGAAAGCAGGTCCCAGATGTTAAAATAAGCTCAATAAGGATGCCCACAGAGATTGGCACAACTCCTTTGGAATGAAAGAGTTACTCCTATGGGTTCATCAGCCGTCCTGATTACTTTTGTCTATAAGTGCTCCCCCATTGAATATTCTAACTCATGGAGAAGGTCATGGATCCATCAACACATCTCAATTGGCATATCACCCAGAACAAACAACAGAACCACAGAACATTAGAGCTGGAGGAGTTCTTACAGGTACTCTCATCCAACCTCTTGCTTTGTAGGAAGCTGAGGCCAAGAATGAGCAAAGGCTTTACCCAAGAACACAAAGCTAGCCCAGATCTCCTGACTCCCAGGCTAATGCTGCTGCTTCTAAACCAGACTATCACAGCCAAAGAGAAACACCAATTCAAATCCACAGACTTATTGTTTCCTTAAGTGTGAGCTTCTTCTGTCACTTGAAGATCTTTATCAAGAAAAGAGATGTCATTTCACAGGCTTGTTAAAGTTTCATACCGAGAAATGTAGTTTATCAGATTTTTCACGTGATATATCTTCTCTTTAATGCTGATGTCTTTAACTAGATCAGAAAATTATTGGCCTTGAGAATGGAAATGAACGTTGAAGCACAATTAAATAATTTGCTAATTGCTGCTCCCTGTTTGGTCCTAGCCGCCATACCTATATGCTCCACGTGTTCAGTGTGTTTGGGTATAATATATCTTATTGACAGACATAGTAAGTGCAGAGCTGGTTGGGACCATCTTGAGGACCATTCCAATTGTGAGTGTTGCCTCTGATAACATTGTTTTTGCCATTTTTCGTTCCCACCAACAGTGGAAGCAGATGAATGGTTTCCTGACTCATGGTCCCACTGCTTTGGGTCTGGAGCTCAAAATGAAGCAGACGTGAGATCTCAAACACCATCATGGGTGTGAGCACGTTGACCATTTCACAGACGTGAGCTATTGGATGGTTGCAGGAGAAAAATGGCATGTCACTTGCAACCCACTAAAAATACCCAAGGGCTTTGATGAAATGGGATCTTTAGTGGGAATGTGCTAAGGCACACATAAAACAGGGTTAAATGACTAAATATGGGGAAAATAAGAATTTCAAGTGAAAAAGGATATAATGTTTTATACCTGTCCCATGTGACTTCAGGCAAATTGCTAAATATTTTTGAGCCTCAGTTTCCCACATGTAAAATGGTTAGATCAGATGACTTTTACATCCCTTTGAGTTCTAATTCTATGATCTATGTCCAGTTGTATCACCCTGGTGATTCAAGTCCTTTCTAGAGTTAATCCTCTTCCATGTGGTATAAGTTAAGTCTTCTCCAATGTATATAAATAGCCTTTTGCTCATTCTCCATGGTGAATTCTTCCAGGGATAATTTCTACCAAGAGACTAGTAAATAAAACTGACATGAATAAATTAATGAATAAAAAATGATTGAGTACTTACTATGTGCCAAGAATCGTGCTAAGCACTGGGGATACAAATAGTTTCTGCTCTCCAGGAAGCCACAATCTAATGGGGAAATACAACAGGTTTCAGCTATACGTCAGACTTGTGCTTAGAGAATAGTTGCAAAGCAGATGGTAATGCATCTTCTACAGTGTCATTTCCATTCACAAAATCATATCAATTTCTGACTCTGAGTCATTTGAGGACACCAAGGACTTTGGAGTTAAGAGCTTCCTTTTCTGGGTTTTCAGGAGAGGTACGTTCTGAGAAAGCTGAGACTGCCACAGCTGTAGTAGAGACAAACATGTCTGGCCTCTACAGGGGTTGCTTCCCAATAGGATCACAGTAGGGGCCGGGCTTGAGGCAGAGCTAGTAGCCTTCATGGCTCCATAACTCCCGGATGCAGAATCCTTGGCTGCCTCCACCATGGTTGTAGGCAAGGTAATGGTCAAGGTGGTGCTAGTGATTTAGCACATGCTGCCTCCTTGACTCTGCCCATGGTACACCATCAGAGTTGGTGCCAGGGAGGATGACCTCAGGCTATATTTACATGTAGAAAAGGAAAACATACATTTTTATTTATCCAATTAATTTGGTTAATGAAGATAGCTAATCTAAATAAAGTAGTCACCCAAAATAAATCCAGAACAGTATCAATAAAAGGTTTAGGCTTTGGGACCTGAACTGTCTGGAATCAACTCTCTGACTTACTTTATTGCACTGACGTCATCACAACAATGACCTTGTGACCTGAGATGACCAGCTTGCCTTCCATTAGAGCACCTCTGAAAACATAGTAAACTCCAAGTTCATACTGACTGCTGGGTAGCTTCCCTTTCATCAAGGAGAAAAAGAACTGAAAAGTACCTTATGTTATTTCCCACCCTGACCCCTCCACAATGGAAACCATTCTTCTTTCTGAGGAAGGAGGGAATCCCTTCTCTGGAGGCTATTTTGATAACATGCACCCCACATCAGAGAGATTGGTCGCTCTTTAGCTGGCATAGTCATTCTCCAATCCTAGGCATGGAATTCTTGCCAGATCTGTCTAACTGACACTCAAGCTTTGCTCACTGCCAATCTAGACCCCAAAGGCACTGTGCATATTTCTTTGGATTGAGTAATTTTCTTATTTTATAAAAGTAGGTGGTGCATTGACTAGAGACCTGGACCTGTAGTTAGGAAGATCCGATTTCAAATCTGGCCTCAGTCACTTACTAACTGGGTGACCCCAAGCAAGTTACTTAACCTCTGCCTGCTCCAGTTTCTTTATTTGTTAAACAGGATAATAATAGTACCTGCCTCCCAGGGTTCTTGTGAGGATAAAATGAAACAATATTTGTAAAGTATTTTGCAAACCCTAAAAGGATATTATATGCGTGTATATATGTATATATACATATATGTGTATATGTATGTGCGTACACATATATACATACACACATATATAAATGCTAGCTGTTAAAATGTCTCTTTTCTCCTGCCTCTCGTAGATTTTAACTCCTTTTTCAATTGATCACTGGAATTCATACTCTGGAAGAAGAAAGTCCCAAATGTGAGCCAAATTCTCATTGACTCAGACATTGAGCCCAATCCCCTCATTTCACAGATAAGCCAAGAGAGGGTCTTTGACTTTCCTAAACTCATAGTGACAGAACCAGGTTTTGAACTCAAAACAAATGGGAACAAAACAGACAGAAACAACAACAGCCTTTGAAGGAAGCCAGCACTCACTAGGCACCAGCGGGCTATGGCAGAAAGGGCCCTAGACACAGGAACACAACAGAATCTCCACTACAAGAGACCTAAGGAGGTCCTTTGTCTAGTCCAAACAATACCTGACCAAGAATGGCCTCAACAAAGCCTCGGACCAGTGGTTATCCAGCTTTTCCTTGAAAATCTCAAGCCGGAGGGAATCCACTAACCTCCAAAATAACTTGTCCTTCCCTTGGTTATCTCTGGCTGCTCAGAAGTTTCTTGTTACATGAACTTGAAATCTGCCTCTGTTCAGTCTGCCCACTGCTTTTAGTTCTGCCTTCTAAGGCCAAGTAGAATGGGCCTAATCCTTCTTCCACACGAAAGCCTTCCAAACACTTAAAGATGGCTATCAAGTATCCCTAAGTATTTTTTTCTTCAAGCTAAACATCCCCAATTCCTTCAACTGATGCCCTTGTGGCATGATCTCAAAGCCTTTCACCATCCTAGTGGTCCTCTTCTGAATGCTCTACCATTTATCAAAATCCTTCCTAAGTGAAGTGCCTGAGACCTGAGTTCCAATTCAGGCTCTGTCTCTGGTTGGTTGTTTGTCTTTGAGTAATTTATTTAATCTCTTTTATATTTCATCTCTGAGCCTTGGTTTCCTCCTCCATAAAATGAAAGCAATATGATCATTGTGTTCTAAAATCCCATCCAGCTTTGACATTCAGTGATAGGTACCATCATTAATTTTCAATCTTTCGGCAATTTTTGAGTAAAAGGATGTTTAAAGGGTTATGATTAAAATTTCTTAAGTAAATTCACAATGATGGCAATGCAGTAGATATCGTTTCCTTAGCAGTGACCCTTTTCTCTTTCTAGAGCAACAATATTTGTGGCATTTTGTGTTAGTGCCAAAAAGAACATTGGATTTAGAGTCAAAGAACCTGAGTTCAAAACCTGGCTCTGGAACTAGCTGTGTGGCCTTGGGTAAGTCTTTTCAATATTCTTGGCTCATCTGTGAAATGAGAGTTTTAGACAAAATGACTCCAAGTTCCCCTGCAGTTCAAAATCTATTATCTGATTCCAAAACATTTTTTTTCTTTCATGTACGAAAATATGAGTAATATCTCTAAAAATAACAAAAATAAGGCTGTATATTCAAATAGTGTCTTTGATCCGAGCTCTTCCTGTATAATATTTTTATTAAGTTATGGTACTCTATTAATGTATGTTATTTTTTAAAATCCTATTGAAATCTCTAGGCTGCCTAGACCACTGAAATTATGGAAGCCTGACAAAATAATGGAACACAAACAATGATAAACAGTACTTTCTGGAGCTTCCTGGATGTGAGGTATAATAAAAGCACAAATATTTTACACATGTCAGCTCATTGCTCTTTACTTAGGTAAGTTACCATTCTTATTAGTCCATTTTCCTGAGAGAAAAATTGAATGACTTGGATGTTCCAAGTGCTCCAAATTCACAACAATGGCAGAGATTAAACTCAGGTCTAGATTTTCTTAGGCCTAACATGCTATTCACTGGACCTACTTATAGACAAAATTTATGCACCTACCATTCCACAAAACCTTTTTTTTTTTTAAAGCAGCCTATGCTTCTCCTAGAGGGGCATTCTTTCTCGACATTTTTGGCTATTTGGCCTTAAATTGCTGCTCATTCTCAGTAGCTATCAAAAAGATTTTAATCATCCACAATATTGACTTCCATTTATTATTAGAGGCATCATTTGATATCAAGCTTCAATGACACCCACTGTCTCATGGAAATACATACCAAAGAAGACCAATATTTACATGTCATCACTGAGTTTCATGTCACACACTTCATCTGTTCCCCACATAGTTTCTGATCACTTTCAAGAACATATTCTTATTTTTCCTAATCATGTAAAGACATTGAGAAATTTTAGACTTTGCCCTAAAATGTGCATGATTTTATCAGTTTGGGTACTTCCTATACTAATAGGGAGTAAAAACCCATTGTGCTTTAGTAAACAATTTTATAAGCTATTCTACCTCTCTCTCATTCCCCTTCCTCACCCCCCAAAAATCATCACTAGTTGACTAAATATCTATACCTTATTAGGCTGGGCTTGAGAAGAAAGACACCCAGTTTTTTCTCTAGGCCTGCATTTGTAGCCTTTGGTTATGATCTCTTCCCTCTCTCCTATTCTCAATCTCAAAACATCCTGACATCATCCCTGACTCTCTCCTTTACTCCAGGCTCTGAGGAGGAAATGACCCTTCTCCTTGCCAAGGCCAACCCTTGCACCTTTGATCCCAATCCACTCATATCTCCTCTGCTCCAGTAATTGGCTTCCCTTCAACCCTAATCTCCAACTTTCCCCTATCTACTGGTCCATTCAACGCTACTACACATATTCTCAGTTCTTCCCTAGTCTCAAAAGCCCTCATTTGACTCTACCATCTCTTCAAGCTATTATTCTATATCTCTCCTGCCCTTCACAGTCAAACTCTTAGGGGAAAAAAAAACAAAACAAAAAACTCTCCATTTGTTGTCTCCAATTCCTCTCCTCTCATTTCTTAACCTTTAGCAATTTGGCTTCCAAACTTACTATTGAATTGAAACTACTATCTTCAGTTACCAACAATCTCTTAATTTCCCAATCTGATGGTCCTCTTTCAGTCTTCATTCTTCTTTGCTCTCTGCAACACCTGATACTGTATATTACACATTGGACAATCTCTCTTCTCTAGGTTTTTGTGACTCTCTCTTGGCTCTCCCTTCACCTCTCTGAAGTCTCCTCAGTCTCCTTTGCTAAATCATCAAGCACATCCAACCACCTAATTGTGGTCATCCCCTAAGGTTCTGTCCTAGGCCCACTTCTCTTCTCTTTCTAAAATCTCTCTTGGTGACCTCTTCCTTTTCCATGGGTTCAATGATCATTTCTCTGCAGATGATTCCCAAATCTATATATCTCCTTCTAGTCCTGAATTTCAGTCTTACATCAACTACCTACTACACATTTTGAACTGGATATCCTGTAGGTATCTCAAATTTAACACACCCCAAATAGAACTCATTATCTCTTCCACCAAACCTATCCACCTTCTATATTTCGCTATCTCTGTTAAAGGCACGATTATTCTTTCATTCATTTAAATTTACAATCTCAAGGCCATTCCCAACACCTTACTCTCCTTTACCAAATACATCCAATCAATTGTCAATTGATTCTCCATCAATTCCACCTTCATAACACCTATTACATCAGTGTTCTCTCCACTCAGATAAACCTTATACCTCTCCCTTGATAATTGCAACAGCCTCCTAATTAACCTCCCTGCCTCTAATTTCTCCCCTCTCCAATCCATCCTCTGCTCAGCTAGAGGCCTATGACCTCTAGTATCAAAATGCAAACTCCTTTATTTGTCATTTATACCCTTTATAACTTTGCTACTCAATCTACCCTAAAGATAGGAAGCTGACCTCAGAGCCAAGAAGTCCTGAGTTCAAATCCTACCTCTACTTTGTTTTTCTGGCCATATGACCTTAGGTAAATCACTTAACCTCTCAGTGCTCTAGACAACTCTTTAAAACTATAAGCTTCAGTTAAAATTTGTTTTTACATGTGATTGAGGGAAAATAAAATATTGAAAAATAGTTTAAAAAAAGTTACACACCCACAGACCCCCACTGCAGCAGAGAAAGAAAGGAGGTACATTTTCTCATCTCTTCTATAGGACAAGGGTTAGGTATTAATTACACAGCATTCAATATTGTTTTATTTCTTTCCATTTGCATTATTGCAGTCATCGAAAATATTGTTTTCCTGGTTCTGCTTACTTCACTCTGTATTAGTTCATCTCAGTATTCTGAACTTTTCTAAAGCCATCTTTGAATTGTTTTTGCAGAGCAATAGTGCTTCATTATATTCATGTACCCCAATTTGTTTGACCATCCCCCAATCTCGGAATCCCAGAACCATTGAATTCAAAAGTTGGACAGGATTGTAGCAGCCATCTAGTCCAACTATGAATCCTCACTATAACATTAAAATGTATATAGGGGTGTGTGTGTGTATGTGTGTATATACATACACATATACATATACTATGCATACATATATATGTATATGTTTCAGAGAAGGTGGCTATCTATATTGATAGAGAGAATTTCCTCATCTTGGAGTTTTATAAATCAATGAAATCACAGGTCTCATCCTAATCCACAAGCTGGCCCCACCTTTCTAATCTTATTACATATTAATCTCCTTCAGAGATTCTCTAGTGTTAGGCACTGTCCAGCCAGACTGGAATTCTTGCTGTTCCTCACAGAAAATACTCAATTTCCTATCTCTGTATCTTTGTATAGCTTGACTCGCCTGCCTAGAATATACTTCTCCACCTCTGCCTCTTAAGAATCTCTAGTTTCCTTCAATACTCAGGTCAAATACTGCATCCTAAATACCACCTTTCCCAATATTCTCTCCTCCAGTTGCTAGTGTCTCCCCTCTAACTAGCCTTATATTTATTTTCTATATACTTACATGTGTACATACTGTCCATGCTATCTCCTTCTATATACTAAAAATTCCTTAGAAGTGGGCATTGTTCTATTTTTGTCTTTGTAGCCCTAGAACCTAGCTCAGTTCCTGAAACATAGTAGGTGTTAAGGAATGCTTGCTAATGAGTGGTTGATTTATTGTGCTCTGCTGACTTAATTTTGGAGAAGCCAGGGTCCCTTCTACACCATTGCCAGAGCATCAGTAGAGGACTTTAGTGGAAATAGCTAAAAAAAAGTCACCAACTAAAAATCCCTAAAAATTTTTAAATGAAATCCCCAAACAGGTATTTTGGGTCATTTCTTATGCCCAGGGAATATTGTTCTCTAGAAAACATTAGTGAAATTAATATCTTCTGAGAAATAATTTATAACCTGTGTCTCAGAAGGATCCTATTCAAAACTAAATTGGGTTATATCAAGTTCTTGTAATGGTGATCAGATATTAATGAATATGGTATTTTCCCACATCACACCTATCAGATTGGCCAACATGACAAAACAGGAAAATGATAAATGTTGGAGATGTGGGAAAATTGGAACATTAATACATTGTTGGTGGAGTTGTGAATTGATCTAACATTTTGGAGAGCAATTTGGAACTATGCCCAAAGGACTATAAAATGTGCATACCCCAAAGGGTACCCAGCAATAATACTTCCAAGCCTGTATCCCAAAGAGATCATGTGGGAAAAGGACCCACATGTACAAAAATATTTATAGCAGCTCTTTCTGTGGTGGCAAAGAATTGGAAATTGAGGGAATGCCCATCAATTGAGGAATGACTGAACAAATTGTGGTATATGAATGTAATGGAATACTATTGTGCTATAAGAAATGATGAGCAAGTGGACTTCAAAAAAACCTGGAAAGACTTGTATGGACTGATGCTGAGGGAAGTGAGCAGAACCGGGAGAACATTGTACACAGTAACAGTCACATTGTGTGATGACTAACTTTGATAGACTTAGCCCTTCTCAGCAATGTAAGAATCTAAGACATCTCCAAAAGTCTCATGATGAAAAATGCTATCCACATCTAGAGGAAGAACTATGGAGTTTGAATGCAGATTGAAGCATACTATTTGCTCTTTTTTTTCTTCTGTTTTGTTTTGTTTCTTCTTTCTTGTGGTTCCTCCTATTGGTTCTAATTCTCCTTTACAACATCACTAATGTGAATATATGTTTAATAGGAATGTATATGTATAGCCTATATCAGATTGCATGCCATCTTGGGGAGGAAGTTGGGGAGGGAGGGGGAAAAAATTTGAAACTCATAAGCTTATGGAAGTGAATGTTGAAAACTAAAAATAAATAAATTAAAAAGAAAATGTATTTTCCTTTTTATTTTCCAGATAAAGTAGAAAAGCAATTTTGATGCTCCTCTTAACTGAACAAGAGAATGATTAATGTGTCATTAACCCTTATGTAGTCTATATCCCAATTCCCCCATGTTCTTAGACTTCAGATCCCCAGAACAAAGCTGTTTACATTTCCTCTTTGTTAAAGAGTTGGAAGGTGGTTTTTCTAGTACCATAGCTCATGAGCCCCCACCAATATGCTTCTTCCATGATTATCAGTTGATATCAATTAGTCATCCAGATTCACCTTTCAGAAAAGGGTATTTTCTGTAATGGTATAGCTAGTATAAAACATCCCCTAAAAATCCACACCACTCTCCTACCAAGGCATTCAGAGTCCAGGGAAGGTATACTCAAGCTTGAGCTTATGTGGCAAAGGGTGGGGGGATGCGGTAACTCATAGTTCCTATTCCCTCTGCTAGAGCCATCAGGATGTTCCACTTGGATGTTATATAGCCCCTCTTCTTTGAACCTGCTTTCCTCATTGCATCCAGTCTGTCCTTGCCTCCTGATACAGACTCATCTGTCAGGCACTTGAATCCTTTGACTAAGGAGCTTGACGGTTTTATATGATAAGTCCCTAGAAGGTATGAAGAAGTCCCTCAACCAGTGTGCACAGACTTCCTGTCTCACCTAGGGGCAAGGTATCCAGACCTTGTTCACACCTAGTGAGCAACTGAGTTACATTCTCACCTGATAAGGGTGCTTGGCATTTTATCACTGCTTTCAAGTGGGATGGGGTAATTATTTGGACTGATCCCTACCCTTAGATTTTAGATTTGGAAGAGGAAGGGACCATGTAGCTTAAAATGGTCACTGAGTTCCCTACAACAGGGAATGAATCCAAAACCAAACATACCTACTGAATTTGGCAATCCATCTCCTGCCTCCAGTCCTTAGAACAGGCCATTCCCCGTGTCTAGAATACATTCTCTTCTCACCTCCTCTTCTAAGAATCCTTAGCTTCCTTCAAGGCTCAGCTCACATATCACCTCCTCCAGGAAGCCTGTAGGATCCCAAGTTGTTAGAAGAAGGCAATGATACAAAAATGGTTAAGAACCTCTGCCCTGGTAAAATATAAATGCCTTGCAGATAAGGATCGTTATTTCATTCTGTCTTTGTATCTTCATCACCAAACACAGTACTTTGCACACAGTCGGTGTTCAATAAATGCTTGTGGATGACAAGGGCAGCCATGTCTTCATTCCTCTCTAGGCAGCACTGCTGACTCTCTGGACTTCATCATGCCCCAGATCCAATAAGTCCTCCTAACTCTCCTAATAACCCTGCTTTTCAGCTTTCTATGTTGTGTCCCTCCATTAGAATGTAAGCTCCTCAAGGGCAGGGACTGTCTATCTTTCTACTTACATTTGTATTTCCACAACTTAGCACTGGGCCTGGCACAAATGCTTATTGACTTGACTTGACAACTTGGAATAGTGGGATTGAATTGAGTTGAAGTGAGCAAAGAAGAACTGAGTGTCGAAAAAGGGTTCTCTTTCATGGGCTTCTATTTTTAAGGGACACACAAGGTCTGTCTTCTTCCTTTCTGCCCAAATGGGCTAACATCAGTTTTAGGGATTTAAAGTTACCCAAAGGAGTTGAGGTCAAGGGAGGCTTGTACACAGGCGTGCAGAGGCAGAGAGATTTTATAAGCATTCCTTCCATAGGAAACCAGGCTAAAGAGCTGATAAACTCCAATCTCTTTTCACAGCTTGACTTCAGGGCCTCTTAATGCACCTCTCTCATTTGTTCATCAGCACTTTATGAGAAAATAAACAAAAAACATGGCCTGTTTCCTCATTGTCAGCACACACGTCTGAATACTTCCTGCCCAAGAAGGCAGCGATCCCACCCTAAGAGCAAAGGAGATCACATCTTTTTTTTGTCTCCACTTTTTAACAGCCTATTTTCAAAGCTGGAATCCAAGGGTGTAATCACAACTGAGGACCCCTCTGGGTGTATTAAATGTAATCGATACCAATACGCTGAGGGCCAAGAGTGCTTGCTCCTGCAAATCCTTCTGGAACAGGGGTTCTTAACCTTTTGTGTGTGTCCTGTACCCCTTCAGCAGTCTGCTAAAACCTATGGACCCCTTCTCAGAATAACAGTCTAAAATGCATAAAACCAAATACATAGGATTACAAAGGAAACCAATTACACTGAAATAGAGATACTAAAATATTTCTTTAAAACCCCAGCTAAGAACACTTGCTCTAGAGGGAACACTGAGACTCATCAGAAATGCTTTTTTTCTTCACGTCTTTTAGAATGATTTTTTTTTTCAAATGAGGATTGGGGTTGGTTGAAGTGAATTCAAATGTAAGTTTGTTGCTAAACCATCCATTCTACCAAGGTTGCAAAAATGTTTAATTTTCTGTAACACACCAACAGTCCCCGTCGAGTTTCCACTCAAGCTGACCCTACAGAGAGAATAAGGATTAACGATGTAAAATGTGAGGATTAGAGTATTAATTCTACAAATTATCATTAAAATGAGGAGAAATTAAAGGTCTGTAAAGACTAGACATAACCAAAGAGAAGTAGAACTAGGAAAAGAATATACTCAATGACTAAAATAATCTAAGTAGAAAGAATCACAAAACAAGATGAATGTTGTGAAATTACAATGACCACACTTAGCACCAAAGAAGAGATACGAGAAGGCCCCTCCCCACCATTCCTTTACAGAGGTGGGAAACCATGAGTGTGGAACACTGAAAATATTTTTGAAATATTGGTTAGTTCTACTAAAAAAGATTTTCCCATCTTTTTTATTATAAGGGTGGCTCTCTAGGAGGAAGAAGGAGAAAGACACAATTGAAAAAGATAGGGGATGTAAAAACAAAAAAAATCAATAAAAATTAATTTTTTAGACAAGAATGAGCTTTAAAATTCTCACAGAGTTTAAAGGGATTATTGTTCAGTCAAGTCTGATTCTTCATGACCTCATATGGGGTTTTCTTGGCAAAGATGCTAGATTGATTTGCCATTTCCTTCTCTAGTGGATGAAGGAAAACAGAAGTTAAGTGACTTGCCTAGGATCACACAGCTAGAAAATGTCTAAGCAGGATTTGAACTCAGGTCTTCCTGATTCCAGGCCTAACACTCTATCCACTAAACTGTCTAGCTGACTCTTAAAGGGATTAGGTCCTTTTAAATAGTTCCCACTAATTTGAAAGTTTAATGCTGAAAAGATCAGGTGAATTCAGGAATTCAAGGAATTGCAGGGACCCTGTCAACAGCTGACCACAAATGGTTCAAAGATTTCAATAGACTGAAGACAGGATACCAGGGAATGGTAATCTCTAATAGTTAGGGAGCTTCACAGATAAAACCAGGGTATTTAAACTATGCTTGTTATTAAGTGGCATTGACAAATGTCTACCTTTTTTTACATGGCAAAGAAGTGATTTTTCTTTCTTTTTTTTTTGGCGAGGCAGTTGGGGTTAGGTGACTTGCCCAGGGTCACACAGTTAGTGAATGTCATGTGTCTGAAGCCAGATTTGAACTCAGGTCCTCCTGACTCCAAGGCCAGAGCTTATCTACTGTGCCACCTAGCTGCCCCCTAAGAGGTGATTTTTCTAAAGTGTATATATAACCATGTTACCTCCCCTGCTCAATGATCTCCAGTGGCTCCCTATTACCTCTAGAATCAAATATAAGATCTTTCATTTGGCATTGAAAACCCTTGATAATCTTGCCCCTTCCTACCTTTCCAGTTTCCTTGGGCCACTTGCAGTTGCTTCAACATAAGACTCCATCTTACTTCCAGTGCTTTTGCTCTGATTGTCCCCCATGTAATGAGTGTTTCGCTCCCTCATCTCCACCTCTTATTTAACCTGGATTTTTTAATCCCACCTTTGTGCAGAAACCCTTTCCTGATCTTCCCCAGCTGCTAATATCTTCCCCTTCCCCATTACCTTCATCTCCTCTGTGTACATCTTGCAGGTACCTAATTATTTACTTGTGTTCTCCTTCATTAGAATGAATGCTCTGGGAAGGCAGGGACCATTTTTTGCCTTTGTTGACCACACCTTAGCACAGTCCTTGCCATATAGTGAGTGCTTAATAAATGCTTGTTAATTGACTACATAGGGGTAGCTAGATAGTTTAGTGTATAGGTTCCCAAAGTGGGTGATACCACCCCCTAAGGGGCACTGGAAATATGGGGGCATACTGTAGTAGCCTTGGGCACAATTGGGAGGCTTTGAATAAAAATAAGGGGGCAGGGAAAGCATAAGGAGAGAAGAGAAGAGAAGAAAATTTTGAAAAACTGCACGTTTCATCTGTTGCGTAACAGTTAAAGTCAGAGTGATTACATTATTTTCCAAATAACCACATAAAATGCAAGTTATAACAAATTAGTGGTCAAGTCTGCCAACAGGTCTTAAAAAGTGAGTGTTGGCAGACAAGTGTGTTACGCATTGTTGGGAAGTCCAGCATGCATCAGCAGGAATATGTGCATGTAATGACCGGTTTACAATATGATACTATAAGTTACATGATGCAATATTGTGTCATCAAAATTTCAATGCAGAAAAAACCCACAAATTTACAAAAAATTATTAAATTTAAGATGTGTTTTTTTAATCTATATTTTTTTGAAATGATGCAAATTTTTTTTTAAAACCATTAAAGGGTTAAATAAAGTAAATTTCCAGGAGGGTGCTGAGTAATTTTTTTTTTTGAAAAGGGGGCAGTAGGCCAAATAATTTTGGAAACTTCTGGTTTAGTGAATAGAAGGCTTAGCCTGGAGTCAGGAAGACCTAAATTCAAATCCAGCCTTAGACACTTACTAGCTTACTAGCTGATCCTTGGCAAGTCATTTAACCTCTGCCTTAATCCACTGGAGAAGGAAATGACAAACTACTCCAATATCTTTACAGAGAAAACCCCATGGACAGTATGGTTCACAGGGTCATGAAGAGTCAGACGCGACCAAGCAACAATAACAACAATTGACTTTGTATATTTGGTCTTTTTAAAAACTATTGTCAATTGTACTTGTAGTGAGAAAAATGCAGAAACAACAAGAAACTCACTACTAAGGATAATGTTAGCCAGCCTTTGTATAATGTTTTTATATATAATTCAATACAATAACTACAGATGGGTCTTATGTATCTTCCCATTTTACAGATGAGGAAACTAAAGCTAAGAGAGATTAAAGAGACTTGCCCCAGGTCACATGGCTAGTAATTATCTGAAACAGAATTCAACCTCAGAGCTTCCTTTTTCCAAATTCCCATTCTAGCTACCTACCTACTGGCCTATACTCTTCCTGACTTTTCAGTATAAGGGGAGGTCCAACAGGGTGCTTGTGACAGTTCCTAGTGGCTTGGGAATTTTGTTGTTGTTGTTCAGTTGTGTCTGACTCTTCCTGATCCCATTTGCAGTTTTCTTGACAAAGACACTGGAGTGGTTTGCCATTTCCTTCTCCAGCTCATTTTACAGATGAGGACACTGAGACAAACAGGGTTAAGTGACTTGCCCAGGGTCACACAGCTACTAAGTTACTGAGGCTGGATTTGAACTCATGTCTTCCTGACTCCAAGCTCCTGGCTCTATCCACTGTACCACCTACAAGTGGCCCCAAGCTAGCTTGGGAAACTGGAGGTTAAATTTTCATTGTGAGCATTTATACCACAGAAATCAGCAAAAGTTACAAATCAGGGCTTACTTCATTGTTCTGTGGATAAACTTAAGAAAGCATTGGAGAAAATGTTAACAATGCTGTTGTTATTACTGCTTTGTTCACAAGGGTGATATCTTAAGTTGGGTGAACTGGATTTAAATCAGGTAGAGTTGCACAGAGCAGATTCCACTTAAAAATGTATCCTTCATACTTTTCCCCCCAGAGATCCAGTTGTTAAAATTTGACACACCTCCCTGGAGGGTCTATGCAGACCCTCATGCCAGAAGAAGAAGGGAGGTCATCATTTCCAAACAAAGAGAAATAGCTATCAATGAGTCTCATTTCAGAGGCCGTCCTACAATACAGTCTCAGAGGGAGATGTTCTAGGAAGGAATAATAAAGAAACAAAAACTTGGAAAAGTAAAAGAATATGCTATGCTGTATAATTTATTGTTGAAGAGTGTATAACAATGAATGGCAATCCAAGTCATAGTGGTCTGCAATGCATCCTCCAGAATTCATTTCTAGATGGTCTTGCAAGCTCGCTACTGCTTTAATGGGTATTAGGTTTGTTTTCCCAACTATATCAAAAACTACTAATGGACAGGAACAGGGTTTTAAATGTATAGGATCTAAAGCTGTGAGATATCTCAAAGACCATGTATTCCAACTCCCTCATTTTAGAAAGCAGGAAATTGAGGGCCATAGAAATTAAATGACTAACCCAAGGTCACACAGGCAGAATGTGGCTGAGCCTAGATGTGAAGCCAAAATCCAAAATCCAAGCGCTTTTCTTTAAGCCACACTACAATGGCAAGAATGAATTTCTGACAGTAATTCTTGAGCTAAACTTCCATTATGGTAATATTGGTTTGAAAGTCACATTTCTGAAGTAATGGTTTGGAAAAGTTTTCCGGCAATATCTGTACTTTGGATATAAATACTGAATACTGCTTTTGTGTTTCCCTGACAGTCTGAACAAACCAAAAGCATTCAACAAGTGCATTGAAATGATAAAACTCAGCCACACATAGTCCTCATTACCTTAGGGCAGGGGTTCTTGACCTTTTCTATGTCATGTACCCCTCTAGCAGCCTGGTGAAGCCCAAAGACCCGTTCTCAAGAATAATGTTTTTAAATTCCTAAAATAGAGTAGATAAGATTACAAAGGAAACCAATTGCCGTCAGTTCTGCTATAAAAACTTGTTTTGAAAACCCAAATTTGTTCTAACTCATTTAACACGTTAGGGAACAAATTGAGCATTGCTCAAATTTCTTATTTGCTTGTTTTCCAGAATACAAAAAGCTGCACCTCACAGTAACCCACAAGCTGCAGCCCTTCCACAAGTAAACTTCAGGTCTTTGTGAAGGTAAAGGACCATCTTTATCGTATATTTTCTGGTGCAGTAGGAGCTGTGGGCACAGGGGTATTGGTCCAAACTTAAGAACTCTGTTTCCCCACTTTTCTTCTCCCTTCCTCCACAGCCCCCAAATCCCTGGCCTTGTACCCAATTGAGGCCGCCCTCTGCCTCAGCCAGCAACTTGTTGACTTTGCCAGCCCAGGTCCTAGGGGAACCCAAGTGCAGACTGAGCAGTCATGAAGCCGTGGACATGGCCACTATTTATTTAGTATTTCCTTAGTTCACATTTCTGTTTCATAACCACTTAACAGGTATAAAACTGTACAACTGTTTTTAATCAGATTCCTATCTATTTTTTATGTGTCAGTGATGAAAGTTTTGAGTGTTGTGCTCCAAACCCATTTTTTCCCATAAACCCTGTGGTTTTTATTGCATGATTTTGCCTAGCGCAGTGATTTTTAGGAACAGAAATGTTGTGTTATGGCAGAACTGACTATATGTTGAAATACAATTATCAAAAACATACATGTATGCACATATGTATATGTGTATATATATACACATATGTATGTGTGTATATATATACATATGCATATGTGTGTATATATATATGTATACACATATGTCCTTATGGATGGATATCCCCTTGTAGATAAAGGGGCCTCATTTCTTTTGATGATTTCTTGGAAGATTAATAGGTCACATAGTACAGAGTCACAGTGTTTGTCAGAGAGCTTGAGCTTTTTTTAAATGAAAGGCAGATTTCCATATTTTTAAGCAAACTCCTTCTATTATTGAATTTAATATTCCCTGAGGATTCTACCCCAAGTTCATTAGCAAAATTGTTGTTCTTCTCAAAGAGGACCAATGACATCACTAGGGTGATGTCTTGACTTGTGCGTGAATTAAATCTAAGAGAGGTAGAGCTTTGCAAAGTCTTCAGCCTCACTCTCTCCTCCAGAGTCATGGAAGTCCAGTAGCAAGACCCAGAATGCAATGAGTGACCTTGGCCTTTCTAAATTAAGGTCCTTCCCGGGTGTCAGTTTGTCTGAGGCAAAGCCTATTCAATGACTATGGGCCAGGTAAGAACTGAGACATAAGGTGGCCTAATTTACTATCACAAAATATCAGTCTGGGAGGGAAAGACCCTCAAAGTTTCTGGCTATAACAGAAAATAATTGCTATTTACTCTCATTCTAAGCCAACAAAACTTAACAATGAGTCACAGAGGCTTGGGCTGGGGACTATTATTGGCCATTTAATGAAAGCCAGAGTGATCTGGGCTTAAAGGCATAGTCAAGTAGCTCCATTTGAAAACACAATGGGCTTTTTAAAAGCCTGTTTTTTCAGAGCTATATTTCAAGAAATGATAAGTGAAAACTGCACAGGACAAAAAGCAGATTATAATCTTCAGATTGTGGACTCTGAGTACTTGCCTGGAGAAGACATTATGTGAAAGTTTGTCCTGCCCTATCACTGCTCCAGATAACATTACCTATGGCAAAAGTTAATCAAATGCTGAGGGCTTGTAATAAGCCTAGACTGTGTATAACCACACAAAGAGAAGTTTATAAGAAATATATTTTTATGGAAAATCCAAGTTTAAAAAAACTACCATTTGTGAGTGTGGAATATTGTATAGAACATCAGACTTTTGATGTGTTGGTTAGTTCTGTGGAAATTGTTTCTTCTTCTTTTATATAATTTAATATAAAGCCTGGCTCTTTGGCAGGTTTGGGGATGAATACATAGGAAATATATGGGACTAGAGAGAGTGATAAGAAGACTAGAAAGGTAGAGAGGGAGTTAGGTTCTGAATGCCAGACAAAAGATGTTATATTTGATCTCAGAGGTGATAGGGAGCCAATGCTGTTTATTGAGTAGAGCAGTGACATGTGACTCCAAGAAGATGTAGCATGCACAGAGGCCACATCCTGGTAAAACCATCTCCACAGACAGGCTAAATCAGGTTGAGGGTAACCGAGAGGTCTCAAACCCATCAGTGAGTTGGGGTGGGGAGGTGTCTACCCTAAGCAGGTGAAGACTTACTCTAGCAGAATGGGCATATGAGAACAATTTTTCCAATAGCCACGAAGATGGCAGAAACAGGTGCTATGGAGCACTTAGAGCTTGGCCAGACATCCAAGATGCCAAGGTCATCCACTACATTCCAGGCCATCACCGGTGGTCCTGACTTTTGTCTTGACATTGGACTTCAATGACTTCGGAAGAGTGAGTGAGGCTGATGCCTGGGTGCAACCCTGTCTCATTTAAATACAGTTCACAAAGAATTCAAGACATCACTCCATGATGTAACTGGTCCTATTTGAAAATGAAGGACAAACAACATCAGCCGACATGGTCAGACCACGCTTCGGGAAAATCACTTAGGTGCCTTCAAAGGTCCTTTATGACCCTGAATCTCTGCTCCTATGATCCTATGAGATGAACCCCACTTCACCACTAAGAATATGCTATGTGCACATCCTCAGGCCATAGACTTTCCTCTACGTCAAGTTTTAAGATCTTCAGAGAAAGAACATTAAGTAATCAGCACAGTGCCCAACTGTCCATAGTAGACAATCAGTAAATATGTAGAGAATGAATGAATGATAAAGTGAAAATGTAATGGAAAAAAAGATAGGTTGTAAGGCTCCACTAGCATTTAATTATAATAAAATAGTACAGGGTTTGGTATCATGATTTTTTAAAACAATCACCTGACCAACATAAGTGACACAAAATCCTACTTCAGAAAAGTTTTCAGCTTGCAGAATTCACAGACTGAAGGCAGTTTCCCATATCATTGGACCAACAATGAAAAAAATTCATGCTCTGAAATAATTAAGGTTCAGGGAAAACCCCAAGATGTAATGTTTCCCAGGAGGAAGCAAGAAAGATAAGAGGCTGAATTCATATTAAGAAATCAAATTTAATTTCAAGCCTACCAGGGAAACCGCATCCCCTTAGATCTGTTGGTACTTTAAATTCTGCACAATACCACCTCTCCCCCACCTCCCATTGAGTTTTTATTCATTACTGTCAAACCTATTTTTAATACTACTTACTAATAGTGAAAAGGGTCAAGTTCAGCTCCTTAGGCCTTATCCAGAAGGGGAGATACAACCTGACATGTTTATCTTCTCCATGCCCGCTTTCTGCAGCTGTCGTGTGCCAGATGTAGCAGCAGCTGCAGGAAGTTGTTTATCTACCCTCTTGACCTTTGAGAAGTGTGAGGAGATGGTAAAAATCAAGTTTTTATTATAGGCTTCTCCTTGTAAACTAAAATCTTTTTACGATCAGTCAAAACAGTGCACCAAAGGTCTAAGAAGGTCAAGGAGATATGATTATAGTTTTTGTTCCACTAATACTTGTGAAAATATAATTGTATAATGACTTGAGGAGCCACAGAAGTTCTGTGCCTACGTCCAAACTCACTTAAATGACTTAGTTTACTGAGTCTCAATCTCTCTGACACCTGCCTGCCTTCTGTTTTACATTTCTACATATTTCTATTGTTCTCTGTAAAGTCATCCTTTTAGAGTCTTGAACAATTGATGTCCCCATCCAAAGGGATAATGCAAAATCTTTAAGTAAACTTTTTAAGCAAACATTATTCTTTGAGTTAACTAGTCCCTTTAAACTGCAGTCAAGTGTAAAAATGAGAAGGCAATGCCATGTCACCCATGTTTTTTGAGAGCTGTAGCAGAGTATTAGGGACACATTACCTTTCAAGTGATAGGCTCAGAGTTCAAGCCTGAAAGGATTAGACTAAATGCAAGTGGAATGGATCTATTATCAGCCTTATCACTCATGAGAAATAATAACAATGTCATTAGCTAAGTTTCCAAAATAGCTCAGTTCCTGCTTGAAAATCAATCCCTCAGAAACATGGTAAACCTTTCTTTTGTTATGACATTTTGGTGAAGTCACAAAAGCTTCTTTGGTCTTTCTCTGTCAACATCAAAGTACCCTGGGGAAACCATTGTAAAGATATTAGAATACAAAAGAAAACAATCCTGTGTCCCAGAACAGAAGGAACTACCTATCATTTTATTGAGGCCCATACTTTCTTAATTTTTGTAAAAATCTCTTTGCTTTCAATTCTTGCTTTTGTTCAAGAATGATTAACAAATTTTGTCTCTTTCCCACCCAAGGAGCCAAACTTCCACTGGAATCAAGATTTATTATCCTGCCATGAATTACATTTTTTTTTTATTTACCAGACTTCTCCAGGCCTTATAAAATTCTGGTTTGTAAATTCCAGATATTCGCAGTAGCTCTGCTTAGACATTTTTGCTAATCTGTGCACGAGGAAATTATAGAAATAGAGATAGATTTTTTTTAAGGGGCTAAAAGAGAGGCTAATTTTGGAGGTGTACAGTAGATACCAATCGAATTCTCTCTGGTTGGCTCCCTTTGTCCTGCAGCAGGCCCTTTGCCTGAGAGGTCGGCTCTGCGGATTAGGGCTCCAAATCTCCAGCTTTCAATTAGGGCTCCCTCACTCCCTGACTGTGACCTGAAATCACTCGTTCATTCTCTTTCCTAGGCATCAGCTTCCTCATCTCGAACTACCTCTCAGAGTTGCTGTGAGGACTCACTCAGTCACCCAAGGAGTTATAAAGTGCTCTATTTGCTCTTGGATAAATGACTTTAACAGCGCTGGGAACTGCAGGTGCTCTGAGCCTAAGGAAATGAAGTAACAAGTCTAAACGAAATGTTATAAACTCCAGCAACTGCCGCAGGCCTGGCTTCATGGGAGATTCATAGAGCCCCCGAAACTTCAGTGTCAAAGGGATAGGAGGGTCATCTAGTCCAACCCTGATGTAAACAGAAATCCCCTCCGTGTTATCTTTGATAAATAAATGGTCATCCAGTCTCCTCCTGAAGACATTCAGGGACAACAAACCTGGAACCTCCCAAGGCGGCCCATTCCACACCAGGACAGCCTAAGTCTGCCCTCTCTGATGCTTCTTAGGTCTGTCCTCTGAGGTCTAACAGAATAAATCTGTTGTGTTCCCCAATATAGTCCCTCAAATACTTACCAAAGTCTCTCACGTTAAGTTCATGGAAAAACTGAGAAATGTATACAGTTAGGTGAATTTACAACTGGCAGTCCGTCCTGTTTCCTCAACCCACAAGTAGGCATTTATTTAGTGTCTACTGTATGACAGGCTCTTCTGCAGGCTAAACATCTCTGGCTCCTTCGAACAACACTCAAATAGCACCATTCTGTTTGTCCCCTCATGGATGTGCTGGAATTTATCAATGCCCATACTAAAATTTTATGCCAAGAACTAGATGCAATACTCATAGATGTAGTCTGATCAAAAAAGTTACATCAGGATTATCATTCACCCTTCCCCTGATTCATAACATTCTGCTTTTCTTAATGTAAACTAAAATTGTTAGTCACACTATTGATACCTATTGAGCTAGGGGTCCACTAAGACCTCCAAATCATTTTTACATACTATGTTCTATGTAGGCCTACCCCATCCAGTACAGCTGATGTCTTTAAACCAAGTGTAGACCTTTTTTATATTTGTGAATATTAAATTTCATTTTCTTATATTTGACCCATTGTTTTAGCCTGTCACCAATAGCTATCCCTCCCAGAGATGCCATCTGCAAATTTTATAAGAATGACATTTGTATCCTTATTCATCTTTGATAAAAATGTCAAAACACAGAGTCAAGGACAGACCCTTAGGATACTCTGCTAGAGACCCCCAATTCAAGTTGATATTAATCTATTTGAGTCCCAGTCATTCAACCAGTTCTAAATCTACCTATCCACGGCACAGTGGATAGAGCATCGGCCCTGGAGTCAGGAGAACCTGAGTTCAAATCGGGCCTCAGACACACAACACTTACTAGCTGTGTGACCCTAGGCAAGTCACTTAACCCCAATTGCCTCACCAAAAAATGAAACAAAACAAACAAACAAATAAATCTACCTACCCACATTATGAATTAGCCCACATTTCCTCATCTTTCCACCAGGATAACGTAAGAGGCTTTGTCAAATGATTTGATGAAATACACATCTTTAGCCTTCACCAATCTGCCAGTATAATCAATTTATCAAATATGAAAATTAGGTTAGTTTGGCATGATCTTTTCTTGGGTCCTCTATAGTGATATTGAGTGATCATTATATCCCTTTTTAAACACCAACAATCATTCCTTTCATAATAAGTTCTAGAATGTTGCCAAGAAAAAAGATCAAACTTAGCAACCTAAAATCGCCAGATTTTCCATTCTTCCCTTTTTTGAAAATTGGGGCAAAATTTATTCTCAGTTCTCAGTTGTCCTAATCACCAAAATTTTTCAAAGATTATCGACATTAAACAATGACATTTGCCAATTTTTTCATCACCTTAGATTCTAAGTCAAGGAAACCTTAGTACCTTAACCACATTCAGGGCACAAAGTAGTCTCTTGTTATTTTATTCTCACTTGTCTTGGGTTCCAACTCCTAGGTAACCATTTTTGTTCTACCTTTCCCAATCTGAAAATTCATCTTGGTAGAAAAGAAAGAAATACATTCAGAATGTATTGATGTATGGACTCCGTCTCAACAAATAGTACTGATCACCGGCACTTATATAATTCTTTAAAGTTTGCCAAGTGTTTTGCATATATTATTTCATTTGATCCTCACAACATAGTGAACTGGCTACCACAAATATCAATTTCCTCATTTTACAAATTTTGAAACTGAAATCTATAGATTTCAAGCAACTTGCCCACCATCACATAATAAATGACTATCCAACTGCATATGAGTGTCTGAATAATGGACAATTTTCATCCATCTAGGTTCTTCTATGCAGATTATTAAAAACAATCTCTTTTAAGTGGTTGTAGATCTTGGGCCTTGATGCAATCAACACAATGTCATCAGCAAACTGGACTCTCTGGAACGCCTGACCACTTATAAGGAATTCTTCTTTCATTTGGAATCTATACAGGACTTTGTCTATGACAAAGCTGGACATCTTTACAGATCAAATGTTTATGTTTTTTGCTTCAAATGATACTTATGATGTGATAAATTGATAAATTATCTTTGTAGTTGCATCCATCAAAGAATCTTGTATGATCAGAACATCGATCCCCATGGACAGAAGAGGAGGGCCATTAGAGATTCATCTCACCCGACACAGTGAAAAGCTTATTTGAAGTCAACAATCACGAAACACAGAAGATTTTTTATTCTCTACACTTTTTGTTCAATTTTTTGAAGCTGTCATCTGCTAAAGAAAATTGTCAGCAAAATCTCTTCTTATATTTTTGTCAATGATAATACTGATAAATGTGTGTATCATTCCCCTGAGGCATTCCCAGAGATGAGACAGGAGGAGGAGAGATCAGCATGCTCCAATGGGCACTAGGTTGGACACTTTTTAGTCAAGGCAACTCATTTAGCAACAGATTCAAAATTGCCTTTAGTCCTGTGCAGGGGACTTCCAGGGAAAGATTATGAGCAGTTTATCTAATGAAACAATGAGAATTTTTAGTGGAAGGAAAAACTAGTTTAAACAAACCTTGGCAAGTGACAGCAATCAAGCATAATCTGAGGGTATTTAAGGATGAAACTAGAAGGAAGATAATTAAAAAAAAAAGAGTCTGCAAAGACTTTTATAATAAATTCTTTCCAGTATCAAGGACAGTGCAGCCACCACTTTCGGACTCGCACATCAGAGTCCCAGATGTGCTTCTTGAGGAAGTGGAAGGAATACTGAAGAAAACAGAAATGGGAAAAGCATCTGAACCAGACCAATTACATACAGGAAAGGTCTGGGCAGGAGGCAAGACACTTGAGGATGCCAAGGGATTGATTCTCATGATTTCTGAAGTAGAGCATGGAAAAAAAATCTTGTACCTTGTTATTACAAAGTAAAACAAAGTGACTGAAAGCACATGAATAACTACCAACTCCACGGGCTATTTCTCATTTATATAAAATTTTTATGAGAATCATCTACATATGCATGGAGCACATCCTTGCTAAGGGTATGGGGAGGCAAAAGATAGGCTTTTGAAAGCCGTATTCCACAGCAGACACACCTCTACTATCATACAAAGAAATGTAGTGGTTGACATGTAGTGAATATGATTTTCCACTGTGCTTATAATCTGTTGACTTTTGATTCTGTAGGGTAAAACACTATCCTTAAAGTGTCCCCTGTGCATATGACAAAATTATACAAGATTCCTTTAAAGCAGAGCTTCTTAACCTTTTTGTGTGTCAGATCTCTTTCTGGTGAAGCCTATGGATACCTTCTGAGAATAATGTCTGAGAAAAATGCATAAAAAATTCATACGATTACAAAGGAAACTAATTATATTGAAACACAATTATCAAAAGATACTTTTGAAAAACAAGTTGGCGGACCCCAAGTTAAAAACATCTGCATTAAAGATATAACAATAGAAGTGATTTTATTCAACACTGCTATGATTAACCTTAAGTGACATAAGACAGAGACATTTGCTCCCCAAGTGCCATCGTCATACACACATGTACATATATGCATATATGCAAATACATTCTATGTATGGTCTACAGAGGGAAAGAGAAGAAAAGGGAAGAATAGAATAGAGAAAATAGATTACCTAGAAAACCCTTGGGCAAGTTATTTAACCCCGTTTGCCTCAGTTTCCTTATCTGAAAATGAGCTGGAGAAGTAAATGGCAAGCAACTCCAGTGTCTTTACCAAGAATACTCCAAACGGGGTCACAAACAGTTGGACATGACTGTAAAAACGACTTAACAGGTGCAGCTAGGTGGATAGAACACCAGCCCTCAAGTCAGGAGGACCTGAGTTCAAATCCAGCCTCAGACCAAACACTTGACACTTACTAGCTGTGTGACCCTGAGCAAGTCACTTAACCCCAAATGCCTAAAAAAAATTTTTTTAATTAAAAAAAAAAAGACTTAACAACAAAAATAGACCAAGCTGTTGGATAGAAACTGGCAAGGAAGAATTTGTGTGATTAAAATCAGATGGCACTTGCTTCTTTGTATCCTTTGTCTCAAATGAACAAGCAGTTTGCTTAGCAATAGTTTCATGGTGTGGGAAAAATGATTTATTATATTGTTTGGGAATAAATTATTATACTGTTTAAAGCCAACGCAATGTGATTCTGAAAACAGAATGTCACCTGACCCAAGTAATTCTCTAAGAATGCTACAGATGGCTATATGGTATTTTGGGTTCCCCTAGGTCCTGGATCTACTCAAAGCGTTCTTGTCTTGAGTTTCCCCACCAGTACTTGTAATAGATCCACCCAAGCTTCTGTGTGGGACTCACTCAGATTTCATCGAATGTTTCTGGTTACTCATATCTATCTCAATCTACCTTGCTTTCAAGTTGCCCTCTTGGAAACTTTGCTTAACTGTGTACCTGTGGTTCATGTGTGGGAACCCTTGTCTAAATCCTATATAATGTAAACCTTCCAGAGCCTGGATGAGAGGGAGTCACCCTTTACCACTCACTCTTTTTTTGTAGCTCTTTTACCACTTGGTCTCCTCTATTGAATGACCTAATACATTTCTAAAATTATTTCAGATTTTAGGGTCTTTTAGTCAACACACATCACCCTTGTGTTCTTTTTCACAGGAAGGACCCAAGCACACTTTGAAAGTCTTTCACTTCTATGGTTTACTGCCCCCACTTTAGTAGAACCTGGGAAATTTTAGTATCTGGAACTTTTCAAAAGGTGGCCATCAGCTCCTCTTATAAGCACTTGGTTTCACAAAGCTTTAGCATAGAATAGTTTTAGTCACACACTGAAGGATACAGAAGGGATCTGTATATATATATGATCCTATGAAAAGCAAGAAACTGCCCATTCCTCACTCTATTCCAGTGGGTCAGTTTGTCCCTGGACAGTTCCTATGACTTACAGTACTGCCCTAGGTAGAATCCCACCAAGGAGGGAGAGTGAGATTTTCTTCTTCTATATCTCTATGCTCTGTGTGGCTCTTCTACCAATAGCTCTCCTCTAATCACTGGATCTCCATATCAGCCTCCTTTTTTGGAAGATGTGGTGGGTTCTTCTCTGTTCACTGCTCCCTAGTCTTGAGCTCTCTTTCAATGACTAGCTCTCTTTTCAAACACTAGCTCTTGAATAGCTGACCCATGGAACAATTTACCTTGTAAGCTCAGATGAGAATAGTTTAGCACCTACTTCCCAAGGTTGTTGTGAGTGAGTATCAAATGAGAAAATAATTGTAAAACACTTAGCACAATTCCTGGTATATAGTAAGTACTATATAAATGTTAGCTGCTATTGTTGTTATAGCTTTTTTTCATGTATGTGACCTATTTAAGCCTTCTACTATTATATACTCAGGTCTTATAGCTGTTTCTCCCACATAAAAGTTCATCTCAGACAGCTAAGGGAATGCCTTTTTCTTAGACTGCTCAAACACATCCCTGTTTTCCACCCCAAGTTAGCTCATGGTGAGTTCATAGGTATTTGCTTCCTGCTTCTACTAAGCCTCCTGATAGCATATCTCCTACCCTCCCTCTTATCTCCCCCATCCGTCCTCCTATGGAGTCTCCAGAGTTTTGAGAAACATTCATATTCTCTTTCTTTTTGTTTTCCTGTCTCCCGTATTCCTTTTCAGGATGCTGGGCAGTTACACAATTACCTCAGGACTGCTTCTTAGAGAATCTCCCCAAAAGAGATGAGAATATCCTAGCTGGCTGTTCTGGAACAGCTCCCACCACCAATGCTGGTGATTCAGCATCAGAGGGGTAAATCCCTTGCTACTTACACGTAACACTTCTATTGAAATCAGTGTGATGTATATTATAATATTGGTTCCTAAAAATAACTTTTCATCCAACATGAAAATGAAATGCTCCAATTAAAAAAAATGTATAAAGTAACCTCAGAAAATAAACAGCCATTGTCTTAGCTAGTAAAATCACAAAAACAAATAAATAATTTTTGGATTTCTTTGTCATGGTCAGCCTCACAAGGCAAACTTCAAAATTTCTCTCAGTCTTCTATAAGTAAGTTATTTCCCCCTACCTCACCCTTTGGTGCTTCACATGCTAAGATATACTTATATGGAAGCTTCATTGAGTCAGAATTTCTTTCATGTGTAAACCCAAGGCTTAAATCAGATATTTCTGAACCAAATTCAGAATTAAAGCAGTCTGAGGTGCAGCAAGATTATTCTCTATCAGCTTTATCCACACAATCTAATCTCTGGATTATATAAAAATTCCAGACAGAAGTCACAAGTCTTTCAAAAACATTTTCTGCCTGAAACAAAATGAGGAAACAGAGAAAAAAATATTATCTGCTACAGAGAACAGTACAAGTGACCAAAGAAATTAATGAACTCTAGTGATCATAATAATGTAAATGAAAAGAACACTAAAAAAGAAGCTAAACTCTGAATAATTATAATGGTCAATGATTCCCCCTTTAAGTCTCAACTAAAATCTCACCTTCCATAGAAAGCCTTCTCTAACAGCTCTTAATTTCAGTGCTGTGCCTCTTTTAATTATTTCCTGTTATTCTGTATATAGTTTGCTTCGCATATCTTCGATTGTGTGTTGTCTCTCCCATTAGATTGCAAGTTCTTTGAGGGCAGGGACTGTTTTTTGCCTCTTTTTGTATACCCAGCCTTTAGCACAATGCCTGGCACATAATAAATGCTTAATAAATGTTATTGAATGAATGGATAGCTTTTCTAGGCAAAGAGTGGGGAACTACTACAGTGACAAAATGTTGCATACTATCAGAAAAGGTCACTTCAATGCTTGCTTTTGCTGAATCATTTTATTTTGCTAAAATGAGGTTCAATTCAAGAGAAGAAGAAAGCTATAAAATTATTCAATAATTTATAATAATATTTATTATAAATTATTCCAAATATTCTAATTCTTATAAATATAATTATTCAATAATATTTAATGCTATAAGCTATTATTGTCATTCAAGAAAATAAGAGCTGTATCCAGAAATGATTATGATATAAAAATGAAAGATATCAATCAACAAACATTCTTGAAGTTCCTACTATGTGCCAGGCACCGTTCAAGGTATAATATAATATTTTTTTAAGAAATAAATAAATGAGTGAATTTCATTTCTCAGAGGTCTTAGGACTGTTATTTATTTATGTGTTAAAGCTCAGAATATGAAATTTTAATGTGGGAGATGAAGTTAGTGTGAGAAGCAGAGAGCCATAGTAGACAGTGTGTTAGACTTGCTGTCAGCAAAACCTGGGTTTAAATCTGGGTTCTACCACATATTAGCTTCAAGACCCTGAACAAGCCACTGAACACCTCTATGCCTCAGGAAACTCCTTAGGACTCACTGGCTTCCATCTGAGTTGGTTTAGTGGGAGATGATTGAATCGTTCATGGTCATGGTCTCCCTTTTGTAGGGTTTCCCTATTAGTTGTACATTGCATTAATTTAACTACAGGAACAGAAGAAGGACATAGAAAATGTTGGTTCCAAAAGAAATCATTCATTTTGGCCTTTCAGTAGCACTGGGGATCCTTTGTATGGTGGGGCAGCAACAGTTCTGTTAGCCATATGTCATTAGAAAGCCAAGGAGATAAATAGAAGTGCTGGTTTTCCCTTTCCTCCTAAAGGACCTTCATTCTTGGTCTCCTTATTAAGATGAAGTTTGTCATTTGCCTGCTTGGTTTGCTTAGTCTTTCAGAGCAAGAAAAACAGTTCCACTGCGGAAGACATAAGGGAAAAGATGGTCACAGAAAGTTATCACTGAACTGGACCCCTGGGAGGGGGTGAAAAGTCACAAGTGGAAAGTTCACAGTCTTCCACAGGCCAGCAGCTGAAATTGGGCCAATCCTGACACTGCTGATTAGTTGAATAGATATAGGCAGAATAATAAATCACAGCTGCAGTGATCCAATGATTTGACTTCCAAGAGAGCTCTGCTGACTCACTGATAACTCAGGAAAGATGGACGAGAGGCAAAGGCCAAAATGATGAAAAATGTTAAAGAAAAAGCAGATTAGAAAAACTGTAATAATGGTGAATTTCAGAAGACTGAAAGGAAACTCCATAGTTTGAGATACACACCCTTCTTGGTCCTAATAGTAAGAGAGGTTTAGGCTCCATTTCCAGTCATGTATTGTTTGTAAGAAGCAGCTAGGTGGCTGAGTCGATAGAGCCCTGGGCCTGGAGTCAGGAAGATGTGAGTTCAAATCCAGGCTCAGATACATACTAGCTGTGTGATCCTGGGCAACTCACTTAACCTCTTTTGTCTTAATACACTGGAGAAGGGAATGGCAAACCATTCCAGTATCTTTGCCAAGAAAACCCATGCACAGTAATGACATGCTTGCTCCACGGAGTCACTAAGAGTTAGACGCAACTGAACAACAACATTTATAAAATATGTGGGTTAGCTGGAGACTGCTTGGGCTTAAAAAGGCAGCCCAGACTAGCAGGAGGTAAACAACTCCTCTTGAGCAAAGTCTTCAGACCCAAAGCAAGTCTAGAAGACAGAGAAGAGAAAAATGATGGGTTCTGCTTAAATGGACCAAGCTAAAAATTCAAAACCAGTTTTTACAGGTACAAAGCATGGTACTCATTGTTGGTCATGATTGATCTTATAAGACATATCCATACAGTAATTACACTGGATACCAGGGAACTTTTGATATGGGAATACATTTTACCACTGTAGGTTACAAGAATTTAGATGTTAAGACCAAGATCATTCAGCTAATAAGTGTTGGTGTTGAGGTTCAACTCTAGGTCTTCCTAACTCCAAGCCCAGGGCTCTCTTCTCAACACTACCTTTCTCTACCTTTGCAGTCTTCTTATATCCTACATCCCATTACTTACTCTGTGATCTAGTGACACTCAGCTCCTTGCTATTCCCTAGACAAAACACTCCATCTCCAGATTCAGGGCATTTTCACTGGCTATTCCTCATGTCTAGAACATTCTCCCTCCTCATCTTTACCTCCTGGAATCCATGGCTTCCTTAAGTTCTAGTTAAAATCCCACTTTCTATAAGAAAACTTTCCTGATCCTCCTTAATGTAGGCTAGCCTTCCCTCATTTGATTATCTTTAATTCATCATGTATTGTTTGTATATAGTTCACATGTTGTTTTTGTTGTTCAACTGTGTCCAACTTTCCACAACCACATTTGGGGTTTTCTTGGCAAAGATACTGGAGTGGTTTGCCATTTCCTTCTCCAGCTCATTTTACAGATGAAAAAACTGAGGCAAACAAGGTTAAGTGATTTGCCCAGGGTCACATAGCTAGTAAGTGTCTGAGGTCAGATTTTAACTCAGGTCTTCCTGATTCCAGGCCCCTCACTCTATCTACTGCACTACCTGCCTGCCTAGTTTGCATGTACTCTCCCTCATTAGATTGTGAGCTCCTTGAGAGCAGGAATTGTCTTTTGCCCCTTTTTTTGCTTCTCTAGAACTTAGCACAGTGCCTGACACATAGTAGGCACTTAATAAACGCCTGTTACTGACTGACTACATTATATGGCCTCTATAGTCCTTAACATCATCTTCAAATATTATCCTAAAGATGTTTCTTTCTGATTACATTAAGTCTCTTGAGAACTTCAGATTAAATGCATAATGATTACTTCATATCTCTATATTGTTTTATAGTTAAAAAACACTTTTGCATTCCTTATCTTATTTAATCCTCTTAACCATGCTGTCAAGTAAGTAGTACAAGTATTATTAGCATGATGTTACAGATGAGGAAACTAGAATTCAGGGAAGTTAACAATTGCCCAGATACACAGTCAACATCTTAAAGTTGGGAGGGACCGAGAAATCACACAGAAATCAAACTCCATCTGAAGTATAAATCTCATCTATGATATCTCCAGTAAGTGATGTTCCACCTTTCACTTGAAGACCTCTGGCAGTAATTCATGAGGCAATCTATCCATTTGGGGAAAGCAATAACACTTGGGAGATTCCTCCATGTATTAAGCTAAAATTTACCACCTAGTGGCCTTAGTTCTGTCTTCTGGGGTCAAGAAGAATAAATCTAATCTCTCTTCTGCATGATTTCTTTGATATTTACTTTAGGACCCACTCTAACCCCAGGTAATCTCCTACTAGTCTTTACTACAGATCCAAGAAACACCGAGCAAAGTGCCCTGTGTGAATCTCTACCTCTTCACTATACCTATGGCAAGTCTTAAAGTTAAGGGTTAAATCAGAAATTCAGGCCATGTAAAAAACTTGGGTATCCTTTTTCTTTGTATGAGCTCATGACCACCTGTGCAGGGGAGAGTTTCTCAGGGTCCAGCCAAGGCCAAGAAGAGCAGGCTCCTATCTTCAAAAGAAAAGGTCCAGAGTCAGGCAAGGGATGAGTCAGACTCCCTTCCCCCTCGCCTTTCTCCTTCCTCTGTAGCTCAACCAATTACAGTGCTCAAAGATTGCAAATCATAGATGTGGGAGTGGAGGTAACAGATAACATCTTGTTTTCCTATCATTTATTGCCCCAGGATCTCTAGGAAGCTAGCGGATCCTTAACATACCTTTTCCTGTACAAAGAGGGACAGCTGGAGTGACCATCTCCCATATACAGACACATGAATTGTCCTGGATGTTACCTCGAACATTTGCAGCACCTCCCACCTCCATTCCTCCTGAAGTGTTGGTTGGTTGTACAGAATATTCCCTCATTAGATATCATTAATAAATAGTGTGGGGGGGGGAGTGTGTGTGTGTGTGTGTGTGTGTGTGTGTGTGTGTGTGTGGATGCTAATTTATAACAGAAGTATTTGTTTAGAGAGGAATTTGCTGCCAGTTAACATGGCTGGGAGAACCTGATTAATTCTTCATTTCATTTTAAAGTAAAAATCCTTCTTTGCAGACTTGAGGGATATTGACTGTCAGATTTGGTTGATGTGTTAGTTAACAAGTCAATAAACATGGAAACTCCTTGAGGGCAAAAACTATATTTTGCCTCCTTTTATATTCCTAGAGCTTAGCTCTGTGCCCCGCACAAAGTAGGTGCTTAATAAATGTTTATTGAAAGGTTGGTTTATATGACTAATGTGGAAATATGATTAATATGATTATACATGTACAACCTATATCAGATTGCTTGCTGTCTTGGGGAGAGGGGAGGGAAAGAAGAGAGGGGAAAAAATGGAACTCAAAATCTTATAAAAGTAAATGTTGAAAACTATCTTGGAATCTTGTAATTGGAAAAAATAAAATATATTAAGTGGAGTGGGGAAAAAATGAAAGGTTGGTTGATTAAGGGCTTACTATGTGCCGAGCATTGTGCTAAGTGCTGGGAATACTAAAAGAAGCTGAAAGAAAAATAGTCCTTGGCCTCAAGGAGCTTACAATCTAATGGAGGAAGTCAACACATAAAAGGAAGCTAAAAAGCAGGGAGGTGGGAGGAATGAAGAGGTGACTGACTGGGGCGCTGTCCTTAAAATAAGAGGGACTGGCAGATCAGAGGAATGGGCAGCAGGGGCAGAGGGTACTTCTAGTGTGAGAAGTCTATGTGGCAAGGTGGAGAAAGTCTGGAGAGTAAGGAGAGGATCCCAGAGGAATGAAGCATTATGTTGATTGGTTTGTCTGAACTCTCTCTCTCTCTCTCTTTCTCTCTCTCTCTCTCTCTCTCTCTCTCTCTCTCTCTCTCTCTCTAAATTATATATATATATATGTATGTGTATCCTACATATATGTATGTGTATCCTCTCTCTCTCTGTCTCTCTCTCTCTCTGTCTCTCTCTCTCTCTCTCTCTCTCTCTCTCTCTCTCTCCCCAATCTCTCCCTCTCTTCCCCCTCTCCTCTTTTTATTTTTTGTTATAAGGGATGACTCTGGGGAGAAACACAGGAAGATATATTTGGAGATGAAGGTGATAAAAAAAAATATATCAGTATGTGTCAGAGGATGAACTTGAAGCCACTGGCTTCAAGGCTAGTTTTCTATCCAGAATGTCACACTTCTCTCTACTTTGTATTTTCAAAGAGGAGGGCTCTAGACGGGGGGTCAGGGTAGGCCTTCAGAAGCTAGGGAATGTACAAGACAGATCTGAAGAGGAAATTCGTTCCAGACATAGAAGACTGCTCATGAAACGGCCAGGAAGTTGTAAATGAAATGTCATGAGCAAGGGATGGACTTGAAGAACAATCATGAGCAATCAGAATGGAGCCAGATGGTGAAAGGCTTTAAATCCTAAATAGAGGTGTTTGAATTTTATAATAAGGGCAAGAGGGACTGTTTGTAGCTTCTTGAGCAGAATTGCTACATGCTCAGAATGTGTTTTAGGAATATCGATTTGGCAGCTGTGTGGAAGACAAACTGGAAAGAAGAGAGATAGGAGACAGGGAGACCAATGAGGATTCTATTTAAATCCTCCAGGTGAGAAGAGCTGAAAACCTGAACAACCATGTGAAGTGGTGGCCATGTGAACAAAAAGAAGGGTATGGATGTAAGAAATGTTATAGCTATGGAGCCAACAAGACTTGGCAACTAATTAGATATGGTGGATGAGGGAAAGTTATGAGTTAAAGATAATTCCAAGCTTGTGGACCTGGGTCACTGGGTGCCCTCAACAGAAATAGAGAAGTTCAGAGAAGAAGTGGGCTGGGGGAAGGTGGCAGACACAATGAATTCTGTTTTGTATGTGGTAAATTTGAGATGCCTATGGGATATCCATCTCACAGACAATTGGTGATACATGCCTGGAGTGCCGCAGATAAATAGATCTCAGAGTCATATGTGTAGAAATGATAATTAAACCCATGGGAACTGATAAGTTGGGGTGGGGGGGAGAGGGAGAAATGGAGGGAGGAGGGAGAGGGAAAAGGAAGAAAGAGGAGAAAGAAAGAAGGGGAAGGGGAGAGAATGAAAAGGGAGGAGGAGAGGAGGAGGAAGAAAACTAAAGAGGAAGAGGGAGAAGAGGAGAGGTCCCTAAGAAACAGCCATGTACACTGAGTGGGGCATGGATGATAATACAGTAAGCAAATAGAGAGTTTGGCATTGGCAAGAAGATGGGCCACTTCTGCCAAGTCTGGAGCAAAGGAGGAGAGAGCTGGACTGACTAGGTGATTTGAACTATAAAACTGGGGAGAAAAGGAAGCTCGTTTTGGATGGTTTCAGTTTTCTCAGTGAAGCATGAGGGAAGGTCTTCCACTGAGAGTGCCCAGGGAAAGAGTGGTGTAGGTGGTTTGAGGAGAGAAGAAAAGGTTTGCAGTATATGCTATGAGAAGTGGAATAGAAGGTCCATCAAGGAAAACCATAAAGATTGGAGCACAGTCATGAGATCCTGGTTGAGATTAAATGACTTTAGTTTATTGTGTACCCAGGGAGCACCATTTTGTGACTCCTTGTATCAGCTTTCAGTAGCATCCAAGAGGGAGCCAAGAAGACGAATGGTAGTAGTAATCCAGGGTTGCAATTGGAAAAGAATTAGCTGAAATAAGACAAAAGGACAAGGGACTCAAAGACAGATGCACTTAAATATTAGGTCAAGGATTTAAAGGGAGAAAAGTAAAGGCAGAGTAGGTGTGGTGGCCTGGGAAAGGACAGAGGGCTAGAATGCACGTAGGTAATGGTTTAGGAAGAGTGAGAAAGGGAAGTAGGAAGGGAAGGAATGAGGGACAGGAGAGGAGAGAAAGAGAGAAAGAGTCAAAGTGTGGACAGTTTCAGCTGCCATTCCATTCATTGAACCATCTCTCTCAACAGCATATGCTTAGGAATGAGTATGAGACAGAGCCATGAATTTGCCATTCTCACGGCTGTCCTCAGTTCCAGTAGATATCTCATAGTGTGAACGTCTTCCAGAGCTGAATGTAATTCTACAGTCGCCTCTGCATCATAACTGCAGCTATCTATTCATTCTAATTGAACTGGTAGAAGTAACGAGAGACAAGCTGCTCTTGCTAGCCTTCTGGTCAGCTCTAAGCCTCCTGCTGTGGTCACACATTAACTGCGAAACCCTTTCAAGATAATTTTCCCTCTAAATTTCAGTTTTCCAGCCTGCTTAGTCTTCACCTGTTTTGAATTTCTTCTATTTAAATAGAAGTCCTGGTTCCCACCTTAATCTTGATCAATAACTTAGCTGGGTGTAGAAGAAATAAAATTTACATTCTATGGTTTGTTTTAATAACTTCTTATTTTTATTTTTAATTAACAAGAATTTTTATTAATCTGTCCCTCCCACTACTCCTCTATTGAGCAATTTATTTTTTTTTAAATGAAAAATAAATTGCTCCATACATTGCTTCATAGTGCTGGAAAACATATTCCCACGTTGTCCGTGTATGAAAATGTCTCTTTCTGCATTTTAAGTTCATCACCCCTCTGGCAGGTAAATAGTGTTCAACATAAACAGAAAGGTAGGAGAGCATATCTTACCGGGATTTTACAACTGTGTCCTCTGAATGGAAGGTTCCTCCCAGAATCTCCATTGCAGGAGGGCACCCAGGCCAGCCATCTCTTAATTTTTCAGAAGGCTGCATCCAGACTTCTCCAGGATGGTCTAGTCCCTTACTTTTAGTGCCGGGTTGCCAGCTTTCTTTTTTGTATTGCCTTCTCTGTTAGAACATAAGCTCCCTGAGGGCAGGAACTCCCTTTCTTTTCATTTGTTCTCACAGTAGCCCAGTGACAGGCACAAAGCAAATTTTAATAAATGCTTGTTGACTTAACTTGTCCATTTCGGTTTTACTAATGGCTTCTCTTAATCAGGACAACTGGTTGGGGACCTTTCACCCCTCCCTCAAATAAATGTGTCATCATCCCAAGGCTGCACAGGATTAAAAAAAAGGAATTGGAAGAAGAGATTGATTTCTTCCTTCCCGTTCCAATGTAGCATTTCAATTTGATTCTTTCCAATGGTTCTTTTTCTTGCCTTCCACACTTGCTATAGAATGCGTAAGAGTGACAAACAGAGGCTCAGATTCTTAAAATCTAGTCACTGCTCAGATTCTTATAATCTAGCCAATAGCTCACTAACGTTCAGATTCCTTAAGAGTCTGACCAATATGGTAGATGTTCTAATAAACCTTGTCATTGGCTGAAAGAAGGCTTGGGTCGAATTCTTTCAGGCAGGATGTATGTGTCATGATTTTGGGGGCCCAGCACCCCTAAACCCCTGAATCTCAACATTTTGGTGGTTTATTCAGGGAAAACTGCCTAACCCCAAGTTCTTCTCCAGCTAAGACTGGAAGGTATGTAAGCTTCTCCCCCTTCTTTCTTGCCCTGCAGTTGGGGTCACTGTCCAAGCACCTAGGAAGGCTTGGAGGTGCTTTTCAGGCAGACAATTACAAGGCTGTCTCACGCTCAGCCTGATGCTCTCAGGCTCTCGGCCCACTGTTTCGGTTCGAGGCCATGGACCTAGATATACCTTCCACAGCATAGAAGACAAGGACAGATGCCCCATCCAGAAGTGTATGCCCAATTCTGTCAATTCTCTCTGTGCTAGAGAACTGGGAAAACTGCAGGTGCTTTTTGGTTCCCTGAGGCTTACTTATTCCCTTCCATCTAAACCCCTGGATCCTCTTTCATGGAGGTTACAGGGAAAAGTTAGAACATCTAAAAAACATCTTAGCAGACTCCAGAGGTTTTGTGATTGATTATTAAGGAGTTTTGAAACACCTCTGTACAACCTGGTCACTCCCTTCCCTTGACTCAAGAGGATATCTGTTAACCCCTCTTAAAGGAGAAGAGAGTTTCACCCTTTCCCCCCTCACCTTTGATTTTGCCTTCCCCCACCTGGGGAAAGGAAGGAGGAGGGAGGGGCAGCAGCTACAGTGTGGATCCCACTGGCAATGGCCTTGGGCCCTGGGGCAACCTTTGCCTAGAAGCATCACCCAGGTTCAGCACATCCTGCTCAAGGTAAAGAAGCTAGCCTCCGAACTTGGGTAAGCACGCTCTTTTAAAGCTGTAGTTTTAACTGTTAATGGTGAGATGTTGATTCTCTGTGTAAAGTAATTTGGAAATACATTTAACAAAACTGAAATCACCTGAATGGTACTGGGTTTGTTTCAAGTTTCAAATTGGTGACTTTTTGTATCAGTTATGTCAAGCAACTTTTCATAATTTGGTTAGTGCTAAAATAATTTGGCTATTGTTGGTTATTGTTTTAATGTGTAAATTTACCAAAAAGCTTGTTTGGGTTTTGTCTTGCTGAGAATTTGCAAGTATATAGAAATAATCTCTAATGATTGGCTTTTTACACCAGGACAAATTTAAATTTGAGATATAAATCCTGGAAAAGTTTTTCCTCAGCTGTGATTAGAGAAACTTGCTGTTTGAGGTAAAAGCTCATAGGATTTTATTTTGAGCTGTCTGATGAATCATAATCCATCAATAATCAATAATCCATCTGAGAGAAATGCCACAAGCTACTTAGAGAATGTGATACTGATGGGAAGTCAGCATCAGGAAAATCTGAGAGGACAAGTTTAGCCTCAGTCTAAGATTAGTCTCAGTTTAGCCTCCTGGCTCAGTTTTCCCATTATGTTCCTTTGAAAAGGAAAGTTACCACTTGGCTATTCCTGAGTCTGGCTATGAGGTGGATTTGATACTTCATGGTTTGAAAACTGAATTATCTGAATCCAAACAAAACTAAGGATGTTTTATCCCATCATATCTGGGCCCTGCAGTCTTTTCTGTCAGATTTGTGCCTTCCAGACTGCAGGCCATTCACCTGTAGTTGGTAGCAAACAGTGGGTACCAGCCAATGTCCCCTCATTGTTCCCTAGATGCAGTCCGTTCCAGTCAACCTTCTCTTTGGGACCCCCTTGAGGCAGAGAGAGAGCTCTATGCCCCTTCCCAGTGGGAAGCAGTTTCAGAAGCCAAGACTTTCACCCCCTACCCCAAAAGAATTTGGGTCTCATTTGTTTGAGGGGGGGGAATGATGGGGTTGGGATCTGGACCCCAGAAAGGAAAAACCCTGGACTTCCACACATGGCCAAATCTTTGGAGTTTTCCTGAGGCCAATCTCCCATCAACTGGCCTTTCACTGTGGCTAGGCCAATCTCCCAATTCTCTGTTAACCTTAACCTAGCCTAGCCCTCCATTGTCTTACCTCCCTATGGCCTCCAGCCACTTCCCACCCTTAATCCTATGTAGGCTCCATTCTCCCTTGCCCACGTGGTCCAGGTCCCCGGCTTTCTATTACCTCACAGTCCCAGCAGACTACTTGGCCACTCTTAGATTTCTCTCACAGTCTTTCTGTATATAAAGTCCATCTTGTCTCCATTAAGGTGCTCAGATTCTTAAAATCCAGCCACTGTTCAGATTCTTATAATCTAGCCAATAGCTCACTAACGTTCAGATTCCTTAAGAGTCTGGCCATATGGCAAATGTTCTAATAAATCTTGTCTTTGGCTGAAAAAAAAAAAGAGTGAGAAATAGAGAAAGAACAATACAAGCTAATTAATGTGGTCTTCTGGCCCATAAAAAGGTTAAACATAGAGGTTCTTAATCTTTTTTTGTGTCATGGACTCCTCTGATAATCTATGTGATAAGAAATAGCGATATGAGGAATTCAAAGAAACACAGGGAGATTTGGAAAAACTGATGCAGAATCAAGTAAACATAACCAGAAGAACAATAAAAACAAAAAACCAGTAAGTACAATATTATAAATGAAAAGAACACTAAAAGGAGGCCCAACTCTGAGTGACTGTACTAACTGACCTTGGTTCCAAAGAACCAAGCAATAATAAAGACAATAGAGACAAAGAACCAAACAATAATAAAGACATCTCTCTTTAGAAGAGAAAACATGAAGGAAGGAAAGAAGGAATGAAAGAAGGAAATATTAAGCATCTACTATGTGCCAGGCACTGTGCTAAGCACTTTACAAATGTATCTCATTTGACCTTCACAACAACCCTGGGAAGAAGGTGCTATTATCATCCCCATTTTTACAGTTGAGGAAACTGAGGCAGACAGATTTAGTGACTTGACCAACGTCACATAGCTAGGAACTGTCTGAGGCTGGATTTCAATTTATTTCCTGCTAATTCAGGGTTCTGTCTACTTTTCCACCTAACCTACGGGGCAGAATGTCATCCACACTGTCAGATACAATCATTATATTAATTGTTTTTGCCTAAATGTTTTTCTTTCTTACAGGAGAGGGTTCAGTTCTGGTGGGAAAAGAAGACGGGGTCTTATCCAGAAACAATTCTGATGTAAAAAAACAAAAGACATCCACAGCATAGGGTTAGGGATTGGACCTATAAATTTCATTGTTGTAATGAGTTCCAGTGAAGAACTTCCTGAACACAAGTTGATATGTTCTCTGTAACATCATGGGCGACTAGGTGGTGCAGTGGATACAGCGCCAGGCCTGGAGTCAAGAAGACTCATCTTTGAGAGTTCAAATCCAGCCTCAGACACTTATTAACTGTGTGACCCTGGGCACCTCAGTTTCTTCATCTATAAAATGAGCTGGAGAAGGCAAACCACTTCAGCATCGTTGCCAAGAAAACCCCAACTGGGGTTATGAAAAGTCAAGACACTACCCAACAACAACTATAACCTATAGTCTTAGACAACTGCTTAGAGCAGAGATGGGGGCCTGCTGGTCCCATGCAGCCCCCAACCTGATTAAAATATAACTGGACTTAGCCCCAATTGCCTTAAAAAAATATATAATTGGGAAATATTTAATAAAATACAATAAACATAGTTAATGTTAATATGTGATTTTCTACGTCAGTATGTAGCCCGCCAGGGATCCTTAAGTACCATTTAGTGCCCCTCCTTTCTTTTTGAGTTTGACACCACTAGACTAGAGGGCTTGAAGTCTAAGCGACTTGCACAGGGTCACACAACCAGGATGTGTCAGAATCCAGTTCCCCTCCCCATTTGAGGCCAGCTGTCCATCCACTGTGCCACACGGTCTCTTCATTAATATAAATCAATAAAATATTTTTAAAATTATTTTGTATTACTGAGGAAGTCAACAACAGAAAGAAAAGGCCTCATATGCACAAAAACATTCATAGCAGCACTTTCAGGGGAGCAAAGCGATGGAAGCAAAGTGAGTACTCATTGACTGGAGAATGGCAGAACAAATGTTAGCATATGAATATTACAGTATATTATATTATACAATAAGAAATTATGAATATGAGGAATTCAGAGCTTCATGGGAAGACTTGTATGAACTTGGGGAGAGACAGTATACTATAGTGATTTAGTATTGAACTTAGAGTTAGAAGTACTGGGTTCAAATCCTGCCTCTGACATTTATTAACTATGTTATCGCGAGCAAAGAGACCATTTTCTAGATCTCTTAATCGGTGGCTCCCTCCATGCCAAATGATTTGGGTCTTTATTTTGTATCCTGGCAGAATGCAAACTCCTCGGACACCATTTCCAATACTTGGTAATTTCTAAAGAATGTGTAGTGAGATTGGCAAGTACTCTGCTGTTAGTTAAAGTTGCTTCAAGGGTCCAGACATAAAAATTCAAATGATTGATAGTCAGAGACAGTGCCTCATCTCACCTTTCCAAAAAGCCTATTTGTCTATGATTTAGGTTCTTGGTCAAATGATAGAGTGATTTGACTTAGGATGTACTCATTAGGTAAGAACTCCCCAGGATTTAAATCACATGAGACTTCATAAGAACTCAAATCCAATATTTTCTCCCCATAGGCATAAGGGTAATTCAGTCAATCAAGATTCTTTGAATACACATAGGATACTTAACATTGATGGCCTGGGACCAAATGCTTTATCACATTTGCATAAAAATTGGAAGAATTTGCACTTGGTTTTTGAACTGTACTAAAAGGAGAGATGGATTTTTTTTAACATACCAAATGTTACTTGTCTTCATGCCAACCAAAGCAGCATTTCCCCCCAGCTCTCCATCATCACTAGTTCTGTGCAATTCTTTGAAACACTGAGTACTACTGACACCCACTCTAAAATCTGACTTGGGTTTTTTTTTACTTCATTTTATAAAAATATGACCTTTGCCAAGGACACTGTATAATGGGGAAGAAGGAGATGAATGATGAATGTTTACTGACAACCATTTCACAGATTGGGCACTATGTTTCATCCAAATAGGTTTATAATCTAAAAAGCCAAAGAGCTGGAGAACAGGCAAGGAAGACATTACACATATAATCCATGTAACAAATCTGTTATACTCTCATGGCACTATTTTTAGTGAAAGAAAAAAAAGATCTTCCATGATGCCTTAAATGCCAAAGTTTCAGACTTCAGGGCAAAAGGGAAGGCCAATTTTGCTGGCCTTCTGCACAGAATGGTCCGCCTTATGGAGATGATGACTCACTATCCGTCCCTTCAAAAATAACTTGTATAACTCTTACTTAGTAAGGTCATCACTATTATGTCTCACTTGTTTGAACAAGAGATGGTCTATAAGATAAGCAGAAAGTACATATAGATATACGTATCTATATCTTTCTATAGACACTGATTTATGTTATAGAGAAGTCAAAAATAAGGCCTATCTTAATATGGTTGGGCAAAACCAGCTTTACCTCCAAAACATTGTTAAAATTGTGTGTATCTAGAATAGTTTATCTGGGTTGAGGTCAGTTTAAGTAAGTTACCCTGTAATTTACTGTTTCAGATGAGATAAAAATAATTTGAAAGAAAAAGTAGAAAAAGCAGTTTTTCAAGAATTTTGTATTTTAAGAACTTAAAATTTTATAAAAACTCTTTTGTTGTGATAATTTAGAATGTGACGTTTTCAACTGTAAGCTTTTACGATCCATTCTCAAAATGTGAAAACATATGAAAGAACAATTGAAAATATCTGGTTAGACTAAAACTAATTTCACATGCAAAAGCAAAAAGATGACATAATTTTAATTACCTCAGCAAAATTCTTGGAAAAAAGAATTGGTCTAAGATTTTCCCAGTCTAGTTGAATACTTTTAGCTTCGTCTCTGCAGCTACACATATGGCAAACTCTTCGTTATCTGACATTGCCAGAGAACTCATATTATGGTTAATTGAATATTCTATTTAATTGAAAATTTGCAAATGACAGCAAAGCAGAAAGTGATAGCAAATATATTGGTTGCACAGAGTAAGTGCTTAATGAAAGCTTTTTCATTCAGAGTCCAATTCTATAAAGAGCTTGATATTAGGGGTGGGGAACCTGTGGCCTTGAAGCCACATAGGGGTGTGAACTTTTGACTAAATCCAAGTTTTACAGAACAAATCCTTTTATTAAGGGGATTTTTCTGTGAAGTTTGGATTCAGTCAAAGGGACGCACTTGAGGACCTAGAGGGCCATGTTTGACCTTGAGGCTGTCCCCTTGAGGCTGGACTAGAACATTAGGCCAAATCTGGTAAGATTTGACAGGCAGGAGGCATAGAACGTAGAACACTCAACTTGGAGTCAGGAAGACCTGAGTTCAAATCTGGTCTCAGACACTGACTAGCTGTGTGACTCTGGGCAAGTCATTTAACTTCTATTTGACTCAGTTTCCTCATCCGAATAATGATGATAATAATAGCTCCTAACTCCCAGGATTGTTGTGAGGATCAAATTAGATAATAATTGTAAAGTATTTACCACACTGTCTAGAACATATAGTGAGCACTATATGGATGTTAGTGATGATGATGATGATGATGATGATGATGCTAAATCAGAAGAAGAAAGAAAAAAAGAATGTTTCTCCTGTCACTGGTTGGCTGAGTTGTCAGTGACTCTGTAAGAACCAGTTAAAGCTTGATTCTATTTCTCCTCCTCTCTGAAAAGGTCCAGAATTGATTATCAAAGTTACTAATTTCAGAGAAAGGTCACCCTAACTGCTTCAGGCACAGAAAGTCCTCCTTGGGGCAAAAGCAGATTAGAATTAGCTCCTTTGGTCCACAACTGTCCACATTTCTGCCTTAACAAAATACGCTGACTAGAAGGTACTCATTCACCCATGGTTGACTAATGATCTATCCACAAGAAGGCTAATTATTAAAATTAACTTATTTGTAGTTAATTATAAAAACTGACTGCAAGTTAAATGTCATCTCTTTTTTTTTTGTTCATCCAGAGTGAGGCCACTTTGCCCCCAGTGTCCATCAGAGAGGTTTAAAATGTGGCAATTAAGAGTTCATCAGTATTCCTATTCCAAGGTTGGGCAGGATTTGAAGGGATAAGTCCATTTCGTATTCTGACCTTCAGCATTAAGGCTGTCTTTGCTGTTTCTTCCCGTTGATGTGATTCTTCAGGGAGATAGAATGCATACGTCAAGGAAACAATTTGTCAAGCTGAAGAAAACACTATTGTCAATACTACTGTCAACAAGACCATATTTCTATTGAGGCAGTATGGTACAGTACCTAGGGTGTTAACTGAGTTCAAATACCACATCAGACACTTACCAGCTCTATGATGTCACCTCTCTATGCCTCAAATTCCTTACTATAAAATAAGAGGGACTCACTGACTTCTCAGATTCCTTCCAGATCTAAAACTATCATCTTACGATCTTTGATATGTATTAGCTCTTGGATTAGAATCGTAGTTATGAAAATATCACTATTTCTCTTCTCTTACAAAAAGACAGACTACAACTATGTGGGAAGAACAGAAGCAGAGATGACCACCAAAAAAAAAAAGAATCCTATTATATCAGCAATAAAGAACAACCCTGACGCTTAAAGTATATGTCTGTTGCATCCCACACATGGATAATACGCATGTGAAATTAAAAGCCACTTAAGAGTAGGGCCCTGGAAAGATTTGCATGAACTGATATTGAGTGAAGTGAGCAGAACCAGAAGAACACTGCACACAGTAACAGCAACATTGTGCAAGGACCAACTTTGATAGACTTAGCTCTTCTCAGCAATCAACGATCTAAGACAATTCCAAAAGACTCATGATGGAAAATGGTATCCACATCCAGAGAAAGAACAGGGAGTCAGAATGCAGATTGAACCATGCTATTTTCTCTTTTTTGTTTCTTTGTTTGTTGTTCTTCCTTTCTTGTGGTATTTCCCTTTTGTTCTGATTCTTCTATCACAACATGACTAATGTGGAAATATGTTTAAGATGATTGTACATGTATAGCCTATATTAGATTGCACATTGTCTTGGGAAGAGGGAGAGTAAGGAAGGGGAGAAAATTTAGAACTCAAACTCTTATAAAAGTGACTGTTGAAAATTAAAAACAAATAAATTAATTAATTTTTTTTAAAAGAGTAGGGCCCAATGTGAGAGTTTATTTTTCTTGACTGTGAATGTTTATTATTGTTTTTCTTTTCTTCTGAGGAAGGGAGAGGAGAGGTGAGAGAGGGGGAGGCTAAGGATAGGGTTCCCCTCAAAAGAGAAGAAAACAAAAGAAAGGAGAGAAAGAATCACACACACAAGCAGTATAATTTTGAAAATCATATATGGATTTATCATAAGGTTAAAAAGAAAAACAAGCTCCACATAATGAAAAAAGAAGAATGGGCACACATTTGATGTGCCCCATCACTACTGCTGGGGCCCCATTAACACACAAGTTCCTTATGACATTTCCATAGCACTTTAAAGTGTAAAGCATTTTAGATAGATTATGTCAATGGAGCCCCCCAACAACCTTGTAAAGTAGGTGCTATCTGTATTATTATCCCCATTTTATAGATAAGGAAATCAAGGCTCAGAGAAATTAGACTGTCCTCTCTAATGTCCACAAAGGAGTGGTCATCTAGTCTCTACTTGAAGACCTCCAGCTAGGTGGAATTATGTTAGATGGAGCACTGGAGTCAAGAAGACCTTAGTACAAAACTTTAAACACAATAATTACTGTATGACCCTGGGCAAGGAATTAACAGTCTCAGTTTCCTCCTATGGAAAAATCATGATAACAATGGCAATCTACATCCTCAGGGAGTATTGTGGGAATCAAATTGAGAAAAAAAAATTATATATATATATACATATACGTATATGTATACAGTAACCTTGCAAAGCTTAAAATGTTCTACAAATGGCAGCTAATATTATTCCCAAGTAGCTCGTTCCACTTTTAGACACTTATGGTGGGTAAATTTTTTTCCTAATGATGAGCCAGCATCTACCTCTCTGAAATGCCCAGCAGTTGTTTGGGGCTTTTTCCCCTTTGCATTTTTAACTTTTGTTTTTACCCTTTCATCAACCCAATGTTCCATGTAGCAAAGAAAAATAATTTAACAAATCCAACAGACATCATGACCATGACTGACACTTACAGTGACATTCCACACTTAGAGTCCCTGCCTTTTGATTAAAATGAGAGAAGTACATTTCTTCATGTGTTCTCAGGCCCACAATTGGGCATAACAATTACGCAGAATGCAACTTCATTTAAATGCTTTTTTCAGCTCTGACTCCCCCAACTGCTGGCACCACCCTTTAAAATGTCCTTGTAACTGTTTTGTATATATTTATATGTATAGTTATTGTTCCTCTCAGTTAAACTCTTCAACTGATTCACTTAGTTATGGGTACATATCTAGAGTAAGGATCAGAGGTAAAATTCGAACCCAGTCTCTCTTTGATTTCATGTCCAGCACTATACCCCTACCTCTACAATTACTAAGTAAAACATTCCAGTTTGCCTCCTAAATCCCCCATTGAGTAATATTAAGATAATTTATCTTCTCTGAACCTGAAATCCAAACCAATCCAGTATGTATTTATTAAGCACCTCCTGAATGAAAGGCATTAGGCTTGTGCTAGGAAGAGAAAGAAAGAAAAGAAAGAAAGAAAGAAAGAAAGAAAGAAAGAAAGAAAGAAAGAAA